>NC_068982.1:113615902-113642609 GCF_001194135.2 Octopus bimaculoides
GTGTGTGTGTGTGTGAGAGTGTGTGTGAGTGTGTGTGTGTGTGTGTGTGTGTGTGTGTGTGTCTTTATCCCCCCCATCACCATTTGACATCTGGTATTGTTGAATTGACATCACCATAACCTAGCGGTTCAACAAAAGAAAACCAATAGAATAAGTACTAGACTTAAAAGATAAGTCCTGGGGTCAATTTGTTCAACTAAAACCCTTCAAGGTGGTGCTCCAGCATGGCTGCAGTCAAACAACTGAAACAAGTAAGAGAATAAAAAATAATATGTAATAAAATATATATATATACACACACACACGTGTGTGTGTATATGCATACATGTGTGTCAGTAGTAAATATAATACAGACGTGTAGCAACTCATCACCTGGAAAAAAGTCACCTCCATCAGTATTACTCCCTGCTCAGTTGACAGGTCTTGCTTGCAAGTTACGTAGTGACCTCAGTGTTGCTGGTGTCATACAAAAAGTACCCAGTACACTCTGTAAATTGGTTGGCATTAGGAAGAGCATCCAGCTCTAGAAGCCATGTTAAAGCAGATATTTGAGTCTGGCACAGTCTTCTGATTTGCCAGTTCCTGTCAAACCATCTGACCCATGGCAGCATAGAAAACAGACGTTAAATGATAATGAGCGTAGTAATTATGATATAGTTGTGTAGTAGTTATAGCATAGTGCTGTAGTAATTACAATACAGTTGTGTTGTAATTATAGTACATTAGTGTAGTAATTATACTGTAGTGGTATAGCAATAAAATGTTACAGGTAGTAACAATTAATCAAATATTCAAAGATTTGAATCTTTCTTAATGTTCCTCAGTCCACTAATCATAATGTGTGTGAATGTCATCAGTGTCACAAACGTCCTAATAATTTTGTATGGATTAAAGGGAGGGAGAGAGTAAACCAGTAAGGGCTGAATTACAATGACATTTGTTACAACAATCAGCTTGTGATATCTCTTCATGGCAGCCAAAACCATTTCGTACAAGAGTTATCTTCAGTTTATGCTAAGTAGGTGTGGTAACATCAATAGGAAATCCCGCTGTAATAATCTGCTCGCATCTGCTTTTGCTGAATTTATACATGTTGGGGTCAAATGACAGAATAGAGTTAATGGGAATAGATCAAGACTGAAGCAACCACTATAACTAATACAAATAAAGTTGTTTCTAGGCAGGCGCTTTACATGCTAGAAAGAGCAGTTAAATTTTCTTCAATTCATACCTTACAGTCTTTCTGAAATGGAAATATTAGATAATGCAATATCAGATACACCGTATCTTGAAAAAAGATAGAATGAGGTCTTTAATAGTAAGTCTGCTCAATCAGAGCTGACCTTGAGTTAAACAATAACAACAACTAGTGCAACATTAATATATCAGTAGACATGCAAGGTTTTGCAAGGAGCAGATAATGAATGGTATTTAATATAAGCCAGTGAAGGCAGCAGATTGACTTTGGTGTCAGACAAAATACTTAACACATCTGTGATCAATAACATTCTAGTCATAACCACCTCAACAATTTAGAAGACAAAGTCTACATTGTTCTATGTATCTTTCCTTGTGTAAGACAGTAAGGGATGATTTGCTATTTCTAGCTATCGAAGAGACCATGTAGAGGATCCAGTATTTATTTGTTTGGAAGAATGTAAAGTAAATGGCATTGAAAGCAGTAAAATAAACTGCCTATTGCTTTTGAATGACTATATTTATGTTACAAGAATCATGTTCATTAATTTGAAGAGACCATTTATTATCTAGCAATGTGCTATTACTATATTGCTAAGCTGAGCACAATGTTAAATATTATTTACATTTCATATAAAATATCTCAGGAGAAAAATATATTAACCATTACATTATGGTAGAGTCATTGTACCCATTAAAAATACACACACACACACATACACTCTAATAATAATATATATGGCATAGGAATGCCTAGGTGCAGGTATGGCCACATGGTCAAGCAGTTATCTTCCCAAACACATGATATCAGGTTAAGTCCCACTACACAGCCTGTTGAGCAAGTATCTTCAAATATAGCCCTGGGCTGGTCAAGCCATATGAATAGGCCTCATAGACAGAAATTGAAAGAAGCCTGTGGTACATGTGTGTATGTGTGTGTATAGGTGTGTGTGTGTATAGGTGTGTGTACATACATACATACATACACATATATATGTATATTATGTAAGTTTGTTTGTGTGTGTATCAGAGACATAAATATTTCTACATTTTTCAAAGCTGTCATAACTGATAGTTTTTTTCTATGTCAGTAGTATGACAATACAATTAAACAGGCACTGCTAACATCGTTTGGCAGAAAGATTAATGATGTACCGATTGTAATTATTAAGATACCAAGTACACCTGGTATTGACACCAAACTCCATAATTCAAAAGTATGAGTTTATTTTTTGTTTTAAATTCTTATATTTATTGATATTTAATTCAATTTAATGCAACTCACTGATATTGAATTTTTATTTAGAAATAACTCTAGATGTCAGAATTTTATAGATGTTATTTATTTATAAGATGGATGTTAATATATTAGATATCATAGCATCACCATCATCATCTTTTAACATTCATCTACCATGCTGACATGGGTGGGTTGAATGGTTTGACAGAAGCTAATGTGTCTAAGAATTGTGTTGTAATCTAATGCCTACTTTTGTTAGGTGTCTACAGCAAGATACCTTTCCAAACACCAACCATTTTATAGTGTGTGACTTTCCTTTATCATGGCATCAGTACTACTCTCCCTAATTGCTCCCTCTCAACCCTTGTTTATCATTAATTGCCCTCTTTCAACCCTTGTTTATCATGTGGCACATTCACCCTTACCCTTCTCCCCATCTCTATCCTTCACTCTCCCAGTACACTCTTGCAACCACTAAACCACCCACCATTTTTGTTCTTTTGTTCCAGTACCTACCCTGCTGCATTGTTACCACTTTCTTCATGTCACTCACCAGCTCCACCTTGATTACTCCCACCCTCATTTGTATAATGCAAGCAACCATATATCTCCTCTACAGTAAGAAATCTATTCCTGTCCCTTCTTCCATACTTCCATCACCTAGCATAAAGCAACCATCCTCTTTGCTAATCGCCCACTCACTCAAAGAGGAACTTTGGAGCAACATGGTGACTTAACTAGTGCTGATACCATAGGAAAAGGCACCCTGTATTCTCTGTAAAGTGGTTGGTGTTATGAATGGTAGCCAGCTGTTGAAACCATGCTAAAGCAGACATTAGAGCATCATGCAATCCACATATTTAGCAGATCCAGCCAAGCTAAATTATACCAGCTGGAAAGATGGACATTAAAAGATGACAATAGTGTGTGTGTGTGTGGTTTAGTGGTTAGAGTACTTGGCTTGTGGTTGTAAAGTTATATATACATATACACACACACCCACATGTATCACAGGCTTGTTTCAATTTATGTTTATGAAGTCTATTCATATGGTATGACCAGCCCAGGGCTATATTTGAAGATACTTCTGTTATGGCTCAACAAGAATTGCTCTTATAGCTAACTTTCAATGAGATTGAGAAAGAGCATGGCTCATAATTTTTTTATGGGTACCTTCAGCACCAATCTGGAAAACAATAAAGCTGTGATATTTTAATTTTCTAAACCAACTTGCATCATTCTTGAGAATTCATAAATTCTTCAATAACCTTATCAAATAGCATTAATAACATTATTAAATAGTAAATGTCCACATTGCTTCTTCTCTGTTTAGAATCCCTTGACTCCAATATTCAAGATGTACATGTCTTCATTAGAAGATTCATGAAATTGAAATACAATGAAAATGGTTGTTATTTAATAAATACACAAGAGAGTTGTAGTCCTCCAAATATCAAAGTTCTCTAAACATTTTTTTTTTTTGCTATTAAGTTAGGAGATGAAGAGAAAAAGGCAATAACTTTTGTAGGTTCTTTTACATTGGTGAGATTAATGCATCTGATTCCCAGCCTGAAGTCTGCAATTCTGGTCAGAGTCAGCAGAAATAAACCATGGATGAGAAGGAAAGTGAGAGCAGGGTGTGTTGATCCAAGTGCTTGCAATAGAGTTTGCTATAATAGTCACCCAAGGACTACCTGCTGCTGTTGTTAAATCAGGTAGTCTTGATAGTCTTAGGCCTAATTCTCATGTATTTTACAAACACTTGATGGCTAATGTATTCAGGACTTAATATTATAGGAATGCTTAAGAGAGAATCATTAGCATGCTGGGCAAAATGCTTAGAGGCATTTTATTGGTCTTCACATTCTGAGTTCAAATTTTACCACGGTCAGCTTTGCCTTTTATCCTTTTGGGGGTCAATAAAATAAGTACCAATTGAGCACTGGGGTTGATGCAATCGACTTATCCCTACTCCTGAACTTGCTGGCTTTTTGTCAAAATTTGAAACCAGTATTATAGGAAAGTTTGAAATGTTAACATAGCCTTCCTATGAAACATCAGTCATAAATAAAGACATGAAATAAGAGTGCTGATCAACAGAATGTAGTGGATATTTAATATGCTATGTTCTGTTGACTAATATGTCTTTACCAAAAGTCTTCTGTGTTCCAGTGTCATTTGCATTGTGTAGGATGCTTCTTTACCACATAATTATTCTATCTTATTGACTATTTCTTTGAATAGACTGACTGAACAGCAGCAGAGTTCCTTTATTTCATAATTACTTCCTTGATGCTACTTCTAAGAACACATATTACATAGATAGAGTTCAACAATTATTAACCACCAAGTAATTTCCTTTAGATAGTGTCACTCAAGAATCAGTTTATACTAGAATAATTTCCATTTTCCTTCTAAAGTAAAGCCTTATATTTAGTTTAATAATTTCTTTTGATTACATCATCTAGTGCTAATAGAAAATGTAAATCAAAATATAAATTTCTTAGAGCCTGTTCCAGTTTCCACATTTGTTGCTTAAAATATGCCTTTGGGTACTAGTTTTGTCTTAATTTTGCATCAAGACACCCAGAATTACTAACTTCATTTATTATTAAATATTTCATTAATTTGAAAGGATCTAATAAATCAGACAGTCAGTATTTATTCAATCTATGAAACAGAATTTAACTAAGATATGATGCAAATTATTTTCTTTTGGCAGTAACCGAATATAGTTTTCACTTCTGTTATTAATATGAACGCAACTTTTCTCTATAGTAATTCTTATCATATTTCCAGTTAGATTAATGAATCAATATTAAACCAATTTAACAGAGGAGTAAGTTTTAGCCTATATATGACTAGTTATCTAGAAGTGTGTGTCTGAAACATTATATTAAAGCAGCAGTCATAAAGGCAATTGATTTTAGTGAAACATCTAGAAATCAGGGCATTTTAATAAGTTGCTGTTGTGATTTAAGTGTAATATGATTTTACAAAGATGTTTATGAGATGAAGTGGTTTAGTCTGTTAAGTCACAGAGATTCCTCTCAAGAAAGACTCAT
This sequence comes from Octopus bimaculoides, assembly GCF_001194135.2. NCBI lineage: Eukaryota > Metazoa > Mollusca > Cephalopoda > Octopoda > Octopodidae > Octopus > Octopus bimaculoides. Next base: position 113,621,405 of record NC_068982.1, read on the forward strand.
TTCATCAATAAGTATGTAAACAATTTTCAGAAAAGCCTTTTCAAAAGATAAAGAGGGGGATTAACTTAATTACATAATTACATAATTGTACATACACACACATAAATAAGTACACATATAAACAAATAGGTGATTTAATATAAATTTTATTGAGTCATAAATAGAATTGTGTTAATGGGTGAATAATTGGAAAGGTAGTGGCATAAATAAGTTAATACATTATTACAACCCCTGTCTTTTTCTGTCTTGCGAGTTTGAATATTAATGTCACTAGAGCTGGTGGCATGAAAAATGTACACATATAATAAAAAGAAACAATTTTAAAAAAACAGAGAGAGAGAGAGAGAGTGAAAGACAGACAGACATACAGATAGACACATAGATAGATAGATAGATAGATAGATAGATAGATAGATAGATAGACGGACGGACAGACAGATAGATAGATAGATACAATTCAATATAATATGGTTGAGCAAAATCAGCACATTCAAGATAAGACACCAGCAAATCCATTCTCAGTCTCACATGGATAAAACATTTCAAAACTAATGAAGAATGTTTGGCCATTTGTCTTTTATTTATTTATTTATTTATTTATTTGCATATTCCAGTAATTCTGAAACTAAATTGTTTTGATGTCATCATAAAGTTGCCTTTGAATATTTTAATGACTAAAATATTCTGCTTAGCAATATCAGCATGGATAGAAATGTCAGTGTTACAACAGTCAATCAAAGCCTGCATTGAGTGATTGTGAATTACAATAATAATGAATGCACAAGACAAAATGATGCTCAATAAAAAAAAAAAACTGAAAATCTTTATAAAATCAAAGAAAATAATGAGTTTGTTTATTAGATCATTTTTGCATACACAAGAAAAATGGCATGATTTTTGCACATTTGTGATATGCTGCATCCCTTGTTGGACATTCTCTGCAGTTATATCCACACTTCTGACTAAAATGAAAACACTTTGAAAAGCAGTGACTGACATAGTTCCTTGTTCATTGTCCTCTTCCATAATTCATATTTGTAGTATTATTTATAAACATATCAATGTAGCTATGTGGTAAGAAGCTTGCTTTCCAACCACATGGCTCCGGGTTCAGTCCCACTGCATGGCATCTTGGGCTAGTGTCGACTTTGCCTTTCATCCTTTCAGGGTTGATAAATAAAGTACCAGTTACGCACTGGGGTCGATGTAATCGACTTAATCCCTTTGTCTGTCCTTGTTTGTCCCCTCCACGTTTAGCTCCTTGTGGGCAATAAAGAAATAAGAAACTGAAAGAAGCCCATCATGTGTATATATATATATATATATATATAGATGTGTGTGTATATATATATATATATATATATAGATAGATAGATGTGTGTGTATATTCATGTGTGTGTCTTTGTGTCTGTGTTTGTCCCCCTCACCATTGCTTAACAACTGATGTTGGTGTGTTTATGTCTCCATAACTTAGCAGTTCAACAAAGAGACCAATAGAATAAGTACTAGGCTTATAAAGAATAAGTACTGGGGTCGATTTTTTCAACTAAAACCCTTTAAGGCAGTGCTCCAGCTTGGCCATAGTCAAATGACTGAAAAATGTAAAAGAGTAAAAGAATATACATACACACCCATTACACTCTCAGAGTGGTTGACGTTAGGAAGGGCATCCAGCCATAGAAAACCATGCCAAAACAGACTGGAGTCTGGTGCAGCCTTCCAGCTTACCAGCCCTGGTCAAACTGTCCAACCCATGCCAGCATGGACAACGGACGTTAAATCATGATAATGATGACACACACACACATGCATATATAGTTACTATCTTCTTAGAACGGTAACTGCAGAAGCATTTGCCAAAACCAAAATGCTGTACTTGGCATTTGTCAACATAGAGAAAACTTTTGACAGAGTTCCTCACTCCAAGACCTGGTAGAAGATGTGGAAGCTAGGGTAGATGAGTGGCTGGTGAGGCTATCCAAGCCATATACAGGAAGGTTGTCAATATGGTGAAAGTCAGCGATGTGTAGAGTAGTTCAGCAAAGATCAGTTCTCAGTTCACTTTTGTTTATCAAAGTCCTCCAGGCCATAACAAAGAAATTTAAAACTGATTGCCTAAGGAGCTCCTCTTTGTTGATTACTGTGTTCTTATAGCAGAATCTCTTGTAGAATCCGAGAAGAAATTTCAGGTGTAGAAGCAAGGACAGGAATCAAATAAACTTTAATTTAGTAAAGACCAAAGTACTATCAAGAAGGTAAGCAAATTATCAGTTCCTTCAGGGAGGTGGCCTTGCTCAATATGTGGAAAAGTAGGAGGTAGAAATTCCATATGATGTATCCACTACAAGTTATGGAATACAGTGGAATCACAGGAAAGTTAACAGAGAAAGTTGCCATTGTGTGTAGCAGATTGAAAGGGCATTCAGCTGCAGAGGCCATGCAGAAGTAGTCAGTACAGCTTGGTACAGTATTGTGACTGTGAAACCATCTGAATCATGCCAGCATGGAAGGAGGACATTAAATGATAACGATGAAGATAATAATAATAATGATGATGATGATATATAGCCATCACACACAAGCATATACGACCTGGTAGCATGCCCCATGCTTTCATTATTGTTTAGGTATCTATATAGTTGCAAGAAAACAAAGACATCTTCTTGGCTCATCCACACTTGACCTGGCAGAGCACTGAGGTGAAAGGATGGCATTAGTGCTAGGCTAGTTCTCATTTTCAATTAAGTTGGCTGGAGCAACATAAAATGGAGCTACTTGCTTAAGGGCACAACATTCCACCTGATCCAGAAATCCAACTCACAACCTTAAGATCATGTGCCCAATGCCCTAACCATGCTAAACCTTAAATGGAAAATGGATATTGCAACCTCTGTATCTCAAAATCTATGTCTGTCTAATTCCATACAGAAATCTCGCTGAATTGAAGCCTGGAATTAATGTTCTTTTGTAAAAGTAGTGGCTAAATTGTTATGTAAAGCACTGCAGGCTATATAGACAACAGTCCTATGAAGCTTGTCAAGTCGAGCACTTCAATCAAATCCAGAGATCTTTAAATTCCATTTACCATTCTCACAATCATCTCTCCCTTAATCATAGAATCTCTTTACATGATAACACTGTCCCAAATGTAACTGACTCAGCTGCTTTGTGTGTATCTATACACATAGGCTTTCAGCATACAGCTCCATATCTTCGATATTTACACCTTCAAATTTTTTTTTAAACCTAATAACAACATCACTTTCATTCTATTTGCACATTAATCATCACTAATTCTGTTTCAATTTATATATGTATCATACTCATTATTATGCAACCAAATTATCCTCATCCATGTCCCAATACTATGTACCATCTTCTCGATGCTCTTATGCGCTCAATATTCCATAGCCAAATTCCTTCAACCATAAAAATGTTTTTATTTTAATTTTCTCAAGTAAATATTAAAACTTTCAAGTAAGTATTTTTTTATGAAAATAGTTTTGAAGATGTTTTAAAGGATTCTTGAAGAACTACATAATGAACACAATTTTTTCAAGGGTCTTTTTCTGAGGACCTGCTGTTTAAAACTGCATGAACATATTTTAGGCAGGGAATATCACTTGAGAATTGTTCCGAAGTTCCTGGAAAAGTCCTAATTTCAAAATTATTGGTTTTGCCATTACCACATTTAGCGCTTCCAGCAGCAGCACTGCTATTATTGCTATTATTATTATCATGGTTGACTATTATTACCATCACGCTCTGTTTATATTCATATTTATAATATCTATTTTTATTTCATATTTTCTATTCTTATTTCCACTAACCCACACATCATTCCAATATCTTTAATAGATATTTTATTTGTTATTTATACTTTTTCATTATTTCCTGTTTTACTTTTTCGCATTCTTCATTTCATTTCTTCCATGTTTTATAGGTATATATCTATATATTACCTTATATTCCTACACACCTATCAGTTTATTATTAACATCAATCTTGCCTATCTATCTACATAGGCTCACATAGCTTCATGTATTTATACATATATTATTATTATTTTCCTTTTCACATTTTTTTTTTTTCATATATTTTTCATATTCGCTGTTTTATTATCACACCCATGAACAATAGCATCAGTCTTAGAAATTCTCAGCATGCAGTTTCATTATTATTCCACATTCTTTGTTGCCAAACACAGCCAAGGTTAAAATTATGTTTCTGTATCTATATGTTCATCTCTTAAATTGATATTTTCTCACCAATTTATTTATTATGTAAACTTGACAATGTTAAATATTATATATGAACAATTTTCAAATACCTTGCAAACAGTCATCTGAGGATCAGGTTTGTGAAAATTTGGTGACAACTTGCAAAATACAACACTGAATAAAATCTATTTTTCTTCTATTCTCTCTCTCTATATTACACACACATGTATCCAACCAAGAAGACCTGTACTCCACAGCAGAAGTGTTAAGGTCACTCCCCTAGGTGAAGAGGATTGTCCTGCAAGAAGCTTGTGCCAGTGCCACATAAAAAGCACTCATGCCAGTGCCACTTAAAAGTACTCATGCAGTTCCATGTATAAGCACCCAGCACACTCTGTAAAGTGGTTGGCATTTACAAAGGGCATCCAGCCGTAGAAACCATGTCAAATCAGACTAGCACCTGGTGCAGCCCCCTTGGTTGCCAGCTCTGGTCACACCGTCCAACCCATGCCAACATGGACAACAAACATTAAACGATGATGATGATGATGATGATGATGATGATGATGATGTAATTATTTATACTACCAGCACATTATACAACATAAATATCAATAATCAATCAGGTGTAGCTGTGTGGTTAAGGAGATATGGTAAGAGGGAAGAGGCTGGGTTAGAGCAGGTCCTCATTGTAGAGGAGCCACATGGCTACTCACATTTAGGAGAAAGAGAGAGAGAATGAATTAGAGTTATCACCAAGCTTTAGGCAAAATTTGATGCAGATTCTCTACTCAACTTTCTCTGTCATTGCCAATGCAATGATCACATGCTACATACCTTACTTCCAAGCACTGCTGTAAACAGCGGAAATGAGCTAGAACAGGGGTTTTCAAACTTTTTGACTTGCGGACCCCTTTATATTTCAGGCTTTACCTTAGAGACCCCCTTATAAACGCATATGAAATTTATACATAAATATTCACTTAAAATAGCATATATTTTTACATTTATTTATTTAACAGTATTTAACAAATAGGTTTATTTTCAATTAAAAGATTTTGATAAAAAACATATATAAAATCAAATTGCTCATAAAAAGTATTTGCTGTCCACGGACCCCCTGTCTTGTCCTTGCGGACCCCCTGTGGTCCGTGGACCACAGTTTGAAAACCCCTGAGCTAGAATGTTAAAACTTAGTGTGTATGCACAGCAGTGTTCAAGGTCAATCTGTGCTTCAGCTTCGTTACTATAGCAACTGTTTGGATACTTATTGATCATACCACATATATTATGTGAATGGAGCAAGTGGAGTAAGTGGATAATGGAGTAGGGGGAGCAAGAACACACACGGAAAACGAAAGTGTTGCTGAAAAGGTCACAGATGTGTGATACAAGATTTATGGACAATGGACAGGCGTTAAAATAATAAAATAACTGTAATAAACTAGTGAAGAAAAACGTGTATATATATATATATATATATATATATATATATAGGGCATGTGTTTATTTGGCAAAAAATAAAAAAATAAATAATAAATAAAATGACCATCCCAAAATACAACAATGTCTGTTTCAAAACACAATTTCACATCAGGAATCTTGCAAAATGAATTATGCACATATATATATGTACATGTACATCTACGTGTGTGTATGTGTGCATGTGTTTACATACATGTATATGTAGGTATAAACACACCAATAAATACATATAATTTTTGCATATACCATTATGGGTACATATATATACACACATATATCACAAATAAATGCTAGCATTGATGCAGTGACATTTCTTCTCAATTAAGATTAATGGTAGAATCCATTTGAATAAATATTAGAATCTAAGAAATATAAATAACATTGACTAGTGTCTTAAAATAAGATGTCCCTTCTAATGGTAGAACACTGATCCAATTACATCTACAGTGAAATGAAATCCTGTCATGAATGTAAGGGCTATTTATTATACATACATACATCATATATATATATATATATAACATTATATATATACATTTTACATTATGTATGTATGTATGTATGTATATATATATATATATATATATATATATATATATATATATATATATATATATATATATACATACATATATGTATAGATATGTGTGTGTAAATGTGTATGTATAATACACTTATATAAAGAGAGTGGGAAAGAGAAACAAAGAAATTAGCCAGAGAACAAGTCAAATGAATAGGTCATGTAAATGTACTTAAGGACACAAATCTTTCTTTGTGAGCTCTTATCCAATGTCTACATTTTTGGCACGTGTAATAAATATACGATGCCGTCGTCGTCATCATCATCATCATCATCATCATCATCATCATCATTTAACGTTTGTTCTTTATGCTGGCATGGGTTGGACAGTTTGACAGGAGCTAACTAGCTGGAGCTCCATTTGTATTTTGGTATGATTTCTACATATAGATGCATTTTGTAACGCCAACCACTTTACAGGATGTAGTGAGTGCTTTTAATGTGGCACTGGCCTGAGCACTTTTACATGGCCACAGCACAAGTGTTTTAAAAAGTGCTCCAGCTGGTGTCATGTTAAAAGCATGCAGTATATGCTGTAATGTGGTTGGCATTAGGAAGGGCATCCAACTGTAGGACGCATGCCAGACAGACAGGCTGGACAGACAGTCAGACAGACTGTAGGAAGCATGGCCAGGCAGTTCCCCAGCTGGCCATAGAATATATTTTTTTATCTTTTACCTGTTTTGGTCAATGGACTGTGGCCATGCTGGGGCACTGCCGTAAAGAGTTTAATTGAGTACATTAACCCCAGTACTTATTCTATCACTCTATTTTACCAAACCTCCAAGTTTCAGGAATGAAAGCAAACCTACAACAGTTATCAAGCAGTGGTGGGGGACAAACAGCATAAACAACACACACACACACACGATAGGCTTCTTTCAGTTTCCATCTACCAAATCCACTCATGAGACTTTAGTTGGTTTGGGATGCTGAGCAATGGGACTGAACCCTAGACCACATGTTTGGGAAGTAAGCTTCATACCCACTCAGTCACACCTGTACATCAGTTTCCATGAGTGTATGTATGTGTGCATGTATGTATGCATGTATGCATGTAAGTATATGTATGTGTGTAAATTGTAGGTATGTATGTGTGTACACATGTGAAAATATATACAGCGGGTAGTGAATAAACTGTCACCTAAATTGCACAAAAATGAAAATAACACTAACATCTCATTTTAACAGACATATTTACCAAAATTACATTAGAATATCTTGAAATACTAAAGAGTAAATTTATTCAATAAAATCGCCATTGGCTTCAACCATGGCCTCGAGATGACTTCAGAATCTCCTACAACTTTTCTGGACAGTCTCCTTGTTTAATTTGGTGAATGCCACCATAATCCTTGCCTTCAATTCATCTTTGGTGTTACAAGTAGTTTTGTTGGTCTCTCACTCAACTGTGTCCCACACATAATAATCAAGGGGGTTACAGTCTGATAAGTTAGGTGGCCAGATGTTAGGGGTTGTGTGGTCGCATAAATTTTCTGACAGCATGCTTGTGTGACACGGTGCAGAGTTCTGTTGCCAGACATAGGGTCTTCCAGCAGCCACCCTCTTGACCCAGGGTAGCACTACTACCTCCAGGCGCTTGAGTCTGAGGCCATGTGGGAAGATGAATGGAGGCATAACATCATCATTACTAGTGATCACTCCAAACACAATGATGTTGACTGGATGCTTGATTTTTATAACTCTCGGTACTATCCTCAAATTGACACTGTCCTCAGACTGACACCCAAACACTCTGAAATATTCGTATTGGAGCTTCCAGCATGAATGCCAAGCAGTACAGCATGTCGCTTCCAAATTTCTGGCAGAGTGAATTGCATCATGGTGCTGTTTTTCTCATAGGTGGTGCCTAACTGACCCTACTATATACTGGGTAGCCAACAAATTGAAAAGCAAATAATGCACATGCGTGAAATTAAAATTATAAAATTGTGACAATATACTCATAACACCCTGTATATGAATATATATTGTGTGAGTTTATATAAATACAAACTTGTTATCACTTCAAATATGTTTAAGACATATTCAGACCTATACGAGGGCCAGCCACTACATTTTGTCATGAAGACATATTCTTGCTGTAAATAAAAAGGTGTAAGCATCCCAGGTCAGTTCAGAGTGCCCTCTACCCAGATCAATGAATGCATGCATTTCAAAGTAATCTTCTTTTCAGCATCAGACACTGGAAAGAAAGGCAAATCTGAACTGACTACAAGACTAAGTTTCTTTTATTTAGATTTCAGTCAAAATACTGTGACAGGTGGCACTAACCAGCTGCTCAGCTGTAATAAAATACAGATTTGAAGCACTAAGCAGTGATTTATGTAAATATAGACTTGTTACCAGTTCAAATATGTTTGAGATACATTCAAACGTGTAAGAAGACCATTCACACACACACACATACACACACACACATATACACACACACACACACATACACAGATTGAATGATTATAATGACAGTGCTTATATTTCATTTTCAATACAATCTAGAGACAACTTAATTATTTTTCTTTATATGAATGCCAGTTTTCAAGCCGATGGCTATTCAGGTTCAAGCACTGCTGATAATGGAATCACAAACATTACACACAGCATTCTTGTTCAATGGCTGCCCACAAGTTGTTGACTATTGCCAGTTTTGTTCTGTAAACTTTATCAATTAAGTTTCACCATTAAAAAGGTTTAGTGATGTGAGGTCCACTGAATGCAAACGATATTCTACAGAATCATTTTGTCCAATCCACCAATTTGCTAAAAATCTCAAGCCCTTACATTACTATAGAAGTGTGTGGGAAGGTACAGATATCCCCATCTTGCTGGAAATAAACTCCACAACATCAAAGTCCTCTTGAATGCTTGGTATGACAGAATGTTGCAAAAAGTTCATATAAATGGGATTAATTAAAGTGCCATAAAAAAGAATGTCCCTATTAATCCTTTTCTTGATAAGGTGAACCATATTGTAACTCCTGGTAAACTAGCATGAGGTTCCTTCATAATATGCAAATTCTTAGGTCTCCAGCAGGTGCAACTATGGTTAATAGGACCAATTAATTTAAATTGTAGCGTCATCACTCCAAACAATTTTTCTTGAAAATGCACATCTTCAACACATCTTGGCAAGTACTATTCATGAAAGTCCACTCTTCAGTCCAGATCATCTTCTTTGTGAGCATGTAACTTTTCAAATGACAGTGCTTCAAAACGCAATGGATGTTTGATTTTGAAGTTCCTACTTCATGATTTACTTGCTGCAAACATTTCCTTGAACTCTAGCAATATGTTTCTAGTACCCCTCCTTGCTTTGAAGGGCTCCTCAATGTCTACAGTATTCCAGAACATTTCTTGTAGACATTCTGAAAAGTTTCATCAGCTTCAAACTTAACTCTAATTGAAGTGATGGTTAAGTCACATAAGTAGATCTGTTTGAAACTCTCTCTGAAACTGTCTTTGATCTTTGGCCGTGTTTTCATCCTTCCAGTAGCACTTTGAATAAATTTCCTTTGTTCATAGCTTAATCTAAATCCTTTCATTATTTCTAAATGGTTAAATATAAAAAGGAAAAAGCATTGAGCTATCAGCTGTTAAAGAGTATATACAGTTTTGGGACATCCTGTGTGTATATTCACAAGTATAGTTTTGGGACACCCTGTGTGTATATTTACAAGATAGAGACAGACAGACAGATATGAAAGGTATTTTGAAAACACAACTATGTTTCAATTTAATCTATTGTATTAGGGTTTTCCATATCTGGTATTATAGACTTGTAACTTTCTTTGAGCAATTAAGTTCCCCAAGATTAATTTTTATTAACATTTCCAGGTACTCTCAGCTTAGCCTTCCATGCTGCCTACAGTTTGCAGCCATTGACCATGCAGAACCCACAACCAAAAGTCTATGTAGAGAAGAAAAGCTATGCAAGATCAGCACTTCCTCATGTTTGAGAGTAAGGCTGGGATGGTCTGAAAATGTTGTGGGAAAATTTATCATTACAAGCAAATTTCAAATGTCTGTTTCTAACTACATTGCACATAATTAATTCAGTCTGATGAAGTGCCATGTTGATACATTCAGCCACACATATTGCATAACTTATTACACAGAAATGTAGTTAGAACCAGAGTGGGGCAGAAACAACTGTAACTAATAATGAAATTGTGCAGCATTCATTCTTCAACTTTTTACTTGTATTATATGCTACTTTGAGCAAAATGCTTAGCAGCATTTCATCCATCTTTACATCCTGAGTTCAAATTTCACCAGTGTCAGTTTTGCCTTTCATCCTTTCAGGGTCAATAAATTAAGTACCAGTCGAGCACTGGGGTTGATGTGATTGGCTAGTCCCCACCCCTGAAATTTCAGGCCTGCTGCCTATAGTAGAAAGGTGGTGAGCTGAGCAAGCAAAATTGTTACCATGCCAGACAAAATGCTTAGCGACATTTCTTCTGTACTTTTACATTCTTAGTTCAATTTCCACCAAGGTTGGCTTTGCCTCTCATCCTTCAAAGGTTGATAAAATAAGTATTAACTGAGCAATGGAGTCAATGGTATCAAATAGACCCTCCCCAAAAATTTCTGGCCTTGAGCCTATAGTAGAAAGGATTATATGTTATTCTATGTAATACCTATACATTGCTTTTACCAGTGATGTACTAGGAGTTTCTGCATAGTGAACTTTGTAGTTTTCTCAAAGTTGCAATATGAGAGTGGAGATAGTATCACACTATTGTTGTTGTTGTTGGCACTCCATCGCTTACGACGTCGAGGGTTCCAGTTGGTTCGATCAACGGAACAGCCTGCTTGTGAAATTAACGTGCAAGTGGCTGAGCACTCCATAGACACATGTACCCTTAACGTAGTTCTCGGGGATATTCAGCGTGACACAGTGTGACAAGGCTGACCCTTTGAATTATAGGCACAACAGAAACAGGAAGTAAGAGTGAGAGAAAGTTGTGGTGAAAGAGTAAAGCAGGGTTCGCCACCATCCCCTGCCGGAGCCTCGAGGAGCTGTAGGTGTTTTCGCTCAATAAACACTCACAACGCCCGGTCTGGGAATCGAAACTGTGATCCTATGACCACGAGTCTGCTGCCCTAACCACTGGGCCATTGCGCCTCCACTATTAATCTAACTAAATTCCACAGAAAAATGTTTAGAAGAAATCAAAGTGACTAACAAAACAAATTGGAATAAAGTTGCAAGAAATTAGATTAAATGAATTATGGAATACTTACACTAAATTGCTGGTAAAAGCTAATTGTTGATACTTTGTACCCCTATTTAAAAAATAAAAAGAAACAAGAATAATAATAAAAAGTAAAAGAATAATTTGGTATAAATCTATATCAAATTTCACTTATGGTATCATAAATATTGTTTGCTAAACATATAATGATGGCTGGAACTGTATTTTTAAGATACAAAAGCCAGTTCAGTTGAATGCTACCTGAAAGTTCTATTAAACACGAAAGTAAAATAAATATATAACAGTATTGTATGCATATGTTTTATACATACATATAACATGTAAATATTAGGCTAAAAAAACTCTTTGGGTAGAAATGTCAAAGGTTAGTTCCAGTTTTAAAAACAAATCATTTCACATCACCTGAAGTTTCTGAATACTTATCGCACACATATACACAGAGTAGCATTCCGAGTAATAACATAATTTAGATGTGTATGTGGAAGAATATATGTGTGAATGATATAAAAGTTAAATAAGGATAATTAAAATAACAGTTATACCTATATCTCACAGATATGTATATAAATGCTAGGGAAAAATATTGCAAAGAAAAATATTTATAAACTAAAAGAAAAAGATAAATCAATAGAAATGAGTATGTATGCATAGACATATAAAGTGAGTGCTAGAGTATATTATATTTATTCGTCTAAATCCAATTACTGTTTCTTTATCTTTTACATTAACACAGTCAGACACAGTGTCGACTGCTTGCAATTTGATTGGTTAACACAGACTATGAAGTACGATAATTTCATTTGATTAAATGGCAAAATTCTAGTAGTAAAATAACTTTTACTCATCTTGATAGCAGAAATAATTTTCGCTTGACTTGATAAAGTTTGCCTTGAGGATTCCTTGATCTTCTCTGTGTTATATGCTGTGTGCAAAGAAAGTTTCGCCTAAGGAGGCATGACAGACTATACTTGAGTTGTTAGAAGTTAGTATTTTGACTTGATTTTACATGCTGAGTTTCATATTACCTGGTGAGTCAGCTGTAGGCTGTGGGTTCAGTTATATTGAAGGATGAAACTACAAGTAAAAGAATATGCTTGAAGGTTTGAAAGCTTAAATTTATTTGCATGGTGACATAATGAGAAGTTTTCTTCCTTCCTATTTGAGATTCTGTTATTATCCATCATGAAGAATTTTCTAGTGTACTCTCCGGTCTATTAATCATTAAACTGGAATCCTTAACTAAGCCAAATGCTTGTGGTATGGGACATTCCAGATCTAAACTACAAACTCATAGCAACTCATCTTTACTGGAAGGATCATTTACTCCATCCTCATGCATCACAAAACTCCTCAAGTCTTTTATACTGTATACCCTTTCTTTCATATCCCTTTCCACATTGCTTTCACAAGTCATAATCAACTCAACAATCAGGGCATATCTCACACACACACACACACATAGCCAACCCTGTATTAGGGCTGCTTCAGGTTCCAGGATTTCACATTTAGGAAAATTGTAAAGTATGGCCACTAATTTGAGACAGTCTCTCATTTTGCCATTACAGAAACTTGTACAAACTTTAACAATCAAAACTACACTTTGTTCTTAGTACAATGGCTGCTTCTCTGTATTTTAGCTAAGTACAAAATATAATTAACAATTAAAAAAAACCCGTAATCACAAATATATATATATATATATATATATAGATGTATATTGGAAAATGTGTGAAATCCTTGGTACAGTCAGACATATTTGAAAAAGGAAAATAATTTCATTGGTAGTCCTAATTAATTTAATTTTCTAATAATCTAATGTAATTTAATTTTACGGTTTGGTCTGTAGATCTAGTAAGTTTTTTGTGAACTTCAGTGGGGAGATATTTTAAAGATTCCTCGTTAACTTTTCTGGAGAGCATTTGGTGGCCATTCTGATCTTCAGATTGTGTTATGCTGTATGATTCTGTATATAAGAGATTTGGGTATATCTGGGGTGGGGGTGAGATTTGTTAATAATAAATGTGAGAGTGGAGGAGTGTCCATGAATCAGAGCTGAAAGAAAATAGTGAATGGTAAAATCATAATAATTGATTGCAGGTGGAGTTGGGAGGTGGTGGGGTGTTTAAGGAGTGTTTTATGAAGGGCTTGTGAAAGTGTCCTCCTGTTGGTTCCATTCTAATAGTTGACCTTTGGTGGAAAATATAATGGTCAGATGTTTTTCAAATTCTCTTATGGCTGAATCAACTATCTTAATTTTATAGAGAAGATTCAGTAATTTTCTATGTTAAAGATGAGTTTAGGTGTGTGTGTCTGGGAGGAAGTGTTAATGAGGTGTAAGATATATGTCTTTTGATAAAAAAAAAGGGGACGATAGTAGAGAGAAGGAGAGAGAGACGGAGGGAGAAATAAAAACAAGGTTAGACTTGGAATGTTTGTTAATAGAAATGTATTTTTCATATTTACATTTTGGTTTTGGAGGGGAGGTGTGTGTGTGTGTTGGGGGAGAAGATCAGCTAGCTCACATTTTTACTTCCCTATATATCAACAAACAAAAAGTATATATATATACATATATATATACATATATACACACACATATACAAGCATACATATATATATATATATACACGCACGCACATATACATATGCCAGTTGCCGAAAAGATTATTACAGCATGTTAACAAAGCATAAGCTTGACGAATAAAATATAGTTCGTTGAAGATTTTAGGGATAATGCATATATCATTCAAGGCATCCCTATATTAACTCATCTCAATCCATTTCATTGGCTTACTTGAGTTATTTCCTTAACCTCACTAATCTATATATATAAAAATGAGTCTGTGTATGTGTAAACCCACATAACTTCTGAAGTTCTCACAACTGTTCTCCATATTGGGAACATACATTACTTATGTTCCAGAGATGATTTTAGACTCTTAAAAGTTTTCACATAAGTAGTGGGCCTCTTAGGAGCAGAAAACACCCTTTCCTGGGCTACATAGAGAAAGGAGGTAACTCTTTGTGAATGCTTTTTTCATCTTTTTAAAATATTGATATTAATTAATGTTTTTATTGACAATTAATTATTAGCAGTGCCATCTCAGTTCATTGTATGTATTTCTTAAAATTTGCTAAGATATTGATATTATGTACCTTTTTTTCTTGTCATTTCATTACTAACGTACAACTGTCATCTCATTTTATTACATCATATTTCTTGACACAATGTCTCCAAAGAGGAGATCCTCTATTGGTCGAAAAATTATCACAATCTCAATTGACTGTGTGACAAAGCAATATTGGCTCAAAAAAAACAGCACTGTAAGTAAAATTAATAAGCAGTTGCTGCAGTACCTTCCTGAAAGTCCGCACATCTACAAGTCAGTTGATACAATCCCAGATCCAGAAGAGGTGGTAAATTATCCAACTGAATTTCTCAATTCATTGGAGCCTCCAGGAGTACCTCCCCACAGATTGGCACTTAAAGTGGAAACTCCAGGAATTTGGATCCACCAACACTCTGCAATGGGACATGCTTGGTGGTAAAGAAGATGATGCTACATATTAATGAGGTTACCATTCTCTCTGGATGTGAAAAAGGAGAGGACATTTTCATATCCAGAATTCCTATCTTTCCATTGGGAGCAGAAATTCCTTTTTCATTCAGAAGAGTGCAATTTCCTATTTGTATCAGCTTCACAATGTCTATCAATAAATCTCAGGGTCAAACACTATCTGTGGTAGAACTTCACATGCTTCTCACACAAGCAATAAATGTTGAGTGCTTTAGAGTGGGAAGCAAAAAAAAAAAATCTAATTGTACTTGTTCCACAAGGGAAAAACAAAGAATATTGATCCCCAAGCGGTTTTGTAGGAATTACTACATCCTATGATGCACTCCAGTATCCACTGCTCTTTGTGAATGGTGAAGATGGATACCATTTCGGCATAATACCAACAAACCCGAAGACTGCACCAACAAAGCAGTTTCCTGCATGGACCTCAGTATCAATGCATATTCTCCAATTACTCTCACCAACCATGCAGTAAGCCATTACGCCACATTTTTTTAAGTATTTCGTAACTGCATATTCTCATGTGACTGCATAGACTCAGTTTATGTTTCTTATTCTACAGCCACACCAGCAATCCAATGTCAACCCTTCGCCTTCTGCAACATTTCACTTTCCCGTTGCCGTTTCCCATTGCAGCCCCTTTCCGGAATGTAACCACTTACATACAATATCTCCATTACATCTACATTCATTCGACTGTCAATCATACAACAGGTCGTGTTAGACGCAAAAGAGAGTATATTCACTGACAGCTTTTCAGCGTGTTCAAAAATCACATACTCTCCCCACGCCCCATCAATTTTACATGACAAGTTAGGGCCTGGAATCCACCAAACGGACGCATGACATGTCTCTTAGTTGAATTAGCCCATCATTTACTCCACAAATATTTTGTCGTCAAGGCTGCGCTTTCCCGTATCACGTTTCAATATAACTGTAATATATATACAAACTATGCCTTAATTCTGAGCAATGCTGAGTATCTCTGTTAGTTATACATATTACTGAACTGCTGGTAAAGATTATTCGTTGACCTTTTTTTCTGTATATAAAAACCTATGTTTATTGATGAAGTAGTTTCATGTTGTGATTGATTAGCTGAACAGATTTAATGAGATCACAATCGCCGCTAACAAAGATATTTTCCTTTCAGCACAAGAATTTAACTTAAACTGGTTCTTAATTTAAGGACATTTTTCGTTTCTTTTCGAGTTGCTAACGAATGCCGCTAGTTTTTCCTTTTCTCTGTCTCTAACTAGGAGAAAAATATCAATTCATTAAGAATTTTTTGTGTACGTCATTCAAAACTGTAACATAAATGACTTTCGTTAAATCCATGCCACTTGAGTTACAATATTCCTAATCAGAAAAACATGGACTAACAAAAAAAAACATGTCCATTGATGATCTTATATGTTTTTAATGTTATGTTTTATTTTTATTAGTCTGGTATATGTACTTCTTATATATTCTCCGGTTCGCCCATATGCTTTCATGGTGCGGGACCGTTCTGTAGCGACTGGTATTATAACTGCTGAAGTTATGATCTGCCCGTCAGTCAACAGCTGAAGTTGGAAATGCCTTGCAGTGTTATTTCTGTTTAGACAGTAAATACATAGATCCAAATATATGTAGCATTAAAAATAAATGCAATAGAGACTAGACAACCATCTGGTGGCTATATGGTCGATAAAACATTTTTAGATGTTTTCTGATTAATGATAACGGTGTTTGTGGATGTAAGACTTCAGTGAACTAAGTTTTACTACACGGTACGAAATACCACTATGAATCTTGTTTGCTTTTCTAACTTCATTAATGATCCTCTCAAAGCTATTTGGGTGCTACTGTGCATCACAGAACCTGTAATTCGTTTTACTTTGTGGGTACTGTATCTATTAATTATTTACAACGAGCGTTAAAAATATAGTAAAATAACACTTAAGGCGAAAATTAAATTAAAAAAATAAACTGTGTATATCAATGCAGAATAATGTAACAGACATAGGTTGGTGTAAATAAATGTAAAGTTTGCTAAATGTCTTGTATTTACGAAACTTATCCTGTTTGATGATTCTTCGATTCTGCACTGATGTTGTGAAGATGCCCTAATAGCTCGTATTGGAATCTTTTCAAAAATAGATTTAAAATTTTATTTGTACCACCCTAAAATACTTCTGCTTTCTGTCAGAAGTTGTGACTGGCAAATAGTATCGGCAATTTGAAAAACCAATGGAAACATTACTTGGTGAGGTGATTCTGTTGAAACTGATCCTATGCAAACAGCCACACATACACATTACATAATCAGCATGAACTGTAATGGTAGGTGAAAAGAATGGAACCCGGCGAGTTGAGTTCAGATACGGAGTCAAGTATACAACGACCTTTATGTTTGGATAAGTCACGCCTGGGTGACAATTTTTTAACCACCGAGATATGTCACAAATCAAAAATATAATTTGACATTCCTTGAAATCCTATGGAAATCCAAACATAATTTATAATTTTAAGAAAATCTAGAAGATACTTTTTTTACATGATCTAGTCAAATCTGAGTTTTAAAAAAGCAGAAAGGTAAAAGAAGCTTCCCTGTTTAGCGACAGACATGGAAATTCATTGAGTTGCTGCAATAACGTTTGACTTTCGAACGTAAGCTGGAGTATGTGCTGTCCGGAGCAGTCCTTCAGTTTGCCACCACTCTCTTGTCTTCATACCCTATGAAACAAACCAAAAAGTGTTGCTCTCTTCACATCGTCTTTTCAGTGTGATAATTATGAATGAAAATAAAGGACACATTAGAAGTATTTTCTTGATTAAGATCGGTACAAAAGGGGAAAAAAAACTACTAATGTTGCAATGAATTACCTTCTACACTAAACAACATTAGTCATATTAGCTCGAAAGAAAGAACTTTTTACCAGCAGTATTTTCTAAAACTTCAAGTAAATTTTCACGTACTAGGACGAAATGTAGAACAATAATAAATAAAATGTAAGCTCCATATACTAGTTCTGTGATTGTCAAAGATGTAAGTGCTTCGTCTTTTTAATGTATAACGAAGATGGGAAATGTGGAAATGATATACAACTTGAGATGAAATGAACTAGTAAGCAACGATTTATCCTCCGTTATAAAATACAATGACTGCCATACATGAAATAAAATAAATATAAAAGGTTACAACAAAGATGTGTGAGAGACTTCGTGGTTAGGCTGGTAGATATAGTTGACATACTGTTTGGTAGGTGTGTAGATGAAAGCGGAGACTAGCTGGTATCAGATACATCGTTGTCAGAGACGAGTTGCGTGTGGTCGGTGGCGTGTGCCAAAGTCCTAGACCAGTCGGGAACTGTCCTTATAGAGATCAGTAGGTTCCTAGATCTGGTGATTAATTTCCCGCGTAAGTCAAAAAAATGAACTGCTGCTCCAACACGATTGGACAGCTGGAAACCGACCAATACAAACAAGTTCAGCTAATCACATGGTCATGTCACCTGCTGGAATGAAAGGGCTTGTGGAGCCGACATCCGGGTATTTAAACCTAAACAACTCATAACGAAAACATCTTACATATAATAACAGTGTGAATCACTTCTGCTCCAAAGGTATATCTATGGATGTGTAGTGAAACTACTTATCGCCATTATATACAAACAAGCCATCTTCCCCGCTGTTATAAATATAATCAAGTTCGGGCGTAGTAGAGAGCAGCCTACTGTATCCATCACGTGACTGATTATTATTTGAAGCGGCAACTGCCTCGTACCGTTCCCGCCAGAACGCAAACTGACCAATCACAGCCCTTAATAAGGTCACGTGATAGTGTTCTTCTAATGCTTTCCTGGAGCCTACCCTCAGCTATAAATAGCCTAAATTATACCCGCCAAATCGTCGCGGTTCAGATCTCTTAGAGACCTGTTCCGTGTACCACACAGAGCAGCAGCAGCAGTTCCAGCGGCGACATCAACAGCATCTCCAACTACGACTACCAGCATCGCCGCCGCCAGTCAACACGACACTACGACTACCAGCGTCCCCAACAACGTCAACATGACTTCTACGTACACAAGCTACCAACAGCTAACCAAACTACCGCGGCACTTCTCTCTTCAATTCTGTTTGTGTGATTCATCTTCACCACGATAAATAATAGACAAGAACCTAGCCTGCGAAGAACATCTGTACTCAAGAACCCGGCTTGGCATGGAAGCCCTAACATCACAACTAGTGATCGCTCTGCCACACACGCCTTAACTTCTTATACAGACACTTACCACTGTGTACTCTAAGAACTGGCATAAATTCTTACACGTGTTACTGACTCTTATCGAACTCTGTGTTACACTCATTCGCACTCACATACACTCTCTTCTTTACATGACGGCCTGTCTTTTATTGTGTTTTCATTATGTCGCATTCACACTCACACACAGACATACATTTTAATGCTACAATAAATATTACTGTTATTCATCTTTATCGGTTGTGTTCTATCGTCTTCATTACTGGCATTTACGAATTCACTATGTTATCGAAGTATAACATATATATATCATTTGATATATTTTTGTGTTCGACCGTGTGACGCGTTTAAAGAAAGGAGCCCTGTTTTTCCATTCGTCACCATTTCTCCTTTTGGGTTCGCACGGTCGTTCCTACAGATGTAATTAAGTGCAATGCAGAAAAAAATTCATTTTGTCTATTTTCCCCAGTAAAACGTTTACAAATGAAATTATTGCAAGTAAAATCGTTTCTAAGTGTGACCTCAGAAATTATAACAAGGTTTTTGCCGTGAAACTCTTACTGAGTTTCATCGAAAGATGTACGAACTTGTAGCGAGAACATTCAGCAACCACAGATGTCGCGATTCGCTGGAATGTTTGCCAAACATGATCAGCGTATAAAACCAGTTGCGACTTCGCCTGGAAAGAATATTACTCAGATAATCAACAAAATATGGCTAATCACAACTTCATGTGGAAGAGGCTCCAGCAACCATATCCACTTTTGACACACTCCTTTCTGAGCCGCTCAATCGATATGATATGACACACGTAATCGAGACCCAGGGAGCTTTGAGTGTGTAGCAGAGAGAGCATGAAACAGCAAAGACGACATGACAGACATACCATTGGCGACAGCAACACAAAGTTGACTTTCATCATTATGGACTATCCACAGAAACACAACGACTAACAGTAATTTTGCGAATACTATTTCAATAATATCCAATCTCTCCCAACAAAAATAAGGTTTGTTCGTAAAAACCTCAACATATTTCGTCATTTCTTCTATTTAAAACTGCTGACGCTAGAAATAACCAGCACCCGATAGCTGTCAGCTCTCAACATCAATAGTCATCTACAGTTAGCAATCAGCTCGAGTTCATGTGGTAACTACATTCAAAAGCCACAAGCCTTTTTTGGACTATACGCAAATACTAATTTGACTGCAAAGGTATGAACAGTGCCTGTGTGTCTATTCAAAATTAAAACAAAACAGGGATAATTTCAAAGAAGGGGGACGCTGTACAGATCAAATGTACACAATGGTACTCAAACTGCGCCTGTTCTTTCAGTTGTCGTGGCAATAATTGCCATGAAATTGTTCTCTAACGGTTCAAACAGAAAAAACAAAAACATTTCGTGCAGGCGTAGCTAAGTGGTAAGAAGTTTGTTTCCCTACCACATGGTTCCAGGTTCAGTAGTTATGTATGGCATCTTAGCAAGTGTCTCCTACTATAACTCCGGGCCGACCAAAACCTTATGAGTGGATTTGCTATGCGGAAACTGAAAGAAGCCCGTCGTGTGTGTGTGTATGTCTTTGTATCTGTCTATCATTACATCTTGATAACCGATGCTGATTTGTTTATGTTCGTGTAACTTAGCGGTCTGGTGAAAAGAAAATGATAGCATAAGTACCAGACTTAGAAATAAGTACTGGGATCGATCTGTTCGGCTAAACCCTCCAATTCGGGGCTCCAACATGACCGCAGTCATGCCTTAACAAATATTTTAAATCAGGAATTTTTTTCTGTTTAGCTGCACTTGCGAAAATTTCAATGTTTAATGAAAATTTTAAAATTTGGTATATTGATGTAAT
>NC_068982.1:113643110-113666111 GCF_001194135.2 Octopus bimaculoides
TACTTTACAAAACTGCACCAATATACCAAATATGAAATCAATTGGAACAGAAATTGAAGAAATTGAAAAGTAGCAGTGAAACAGAAAAGATCCTAAATAAGTTATTCTTTTACTTGTTTCAGTCATTTGACTGAGGCCATGCTGGAGCATCGCCTTGAAATGCTTTAGTCGAACAAATTGACATCAGGACTTACTTTAGTACTTATTCTATCGGTTCCTTTTGTCGAGCCGCTAAGTTATGGGGATGTAAACAAACCAACACCAGATGTCAAGCTATGATGGAGGGACAAACACAGACACACACATAGATATACATACATACGACAGGTTCCTTTCAGTTTCCGCCTGCCAAATCCACTCATAAAGCTTTGGCCGGTTTGAGGCTATGGTAGAAGACACTTGCCCAAGGTGCCACGCAGTGGGACTGAACTTGGAATCATGTGGTTGGGAAGCAAGTTTCTTATCATACACCCACACCTGCGCCTATCAGTTATTAACCGATAATACATGACATTTTTTTTTATTCAACTTCTTAAGCAACGTAAGACAATAAAGCAAAAAAAAAAAAATTAAGTCATTTATTGACAATATATGACATTCAAATTGCAAACATCTAACATAGCATCGTGACATTACATGTGTGTTCAGTATTTCTAATGTTGATTAAGACGAATATCCCAGCTGACGCCACGAAGAAACTCAGCCACAGATCTGGTTTTCTCCCGTCGAGTGGGCTTTTTCCCTCACTGGATTCGTATGTTTCCCAAGGAAGCATTGCAGGCAAATTTTTTTTATTGTCCCAATCGTAGAAAGTAGGCCAGCGCACATAGTTGTGTTCAGAGCATCAAGACTGATATGTGAGACAAAGATAAGTTATCCTCATGCTAAAGACTTGAAATTATCCAAGTAACAAGTGGAAATGTTAAACCAAACGAAAGATCAAGTTTACCACGCATTAATAGGCAACCGTCCCTCATAATCAAAAAGTGATTGATTTTTCAAATGAAATAGAAAAGTTGTTATAGATTTAAATATATCCCGTGTTATCTATCGTGAAATTAATAAAGAACAGAAAAATACTGTAATGGCAACGAAGAGCTCTTGGCACTTACTTAAAAACATTTTAAAAAAAGAGAGAGACTAATTCTACTGTTAAATAACCAATTATAAGTAGCAAAGTTTCAAATGATTAATGTTCAACGGTATTAAAGAAACATGAAGTGATTAATAAATAAAAAAAAAGAAACGCTAGGGTACTTGATTGTTTAGTATTTATGATTTAATTGATGTTTAATGTAAAGTCGGCTTTGAGTCAGTAGACCTACGAAGGAAGGCGTTGAAACTATGAACATACCGTCTTTCTAAGACAATGTGTCTAGATCCACATAATCTAATATGTTCTTACATATTTTAAAATAATAAATGATATGGCTGTTGTTTCTAGCAGATGACGAGATCACGTAGGGTCTAGTTGACTCGTTTTAGGTTTTGCTTTGTTAACATAAGAGAATAATTCTTCCATGAAAATATATAAAATCGAGAAGCAAGTGTCTTCGTATTTAAAGAACGAAAGTATTCGACAAGGAAAGTAAATGCCTGGCGGTGTGTTGTATAGTAAATACAATTGCTTTTTCTGTGGACAAAATATGTAAATACAAAGATTGCCTGAGGTTTTTTAGGTCCTCATTAAGGACCCACTAGATTTCTATGCGAAGATATTCAAAGGCTTCTAGGCTCTCCATAAAGTGACACAACCTATACATACAAAGATGTCAATGTGTTCAAGTTTACTGTAAAGACACTTTTTCTTTATTCGGCACTTACGGCCACAACACAGAGGGGGACTCTAGAAGGACAGACACAACATTACAATGGGGATATAAAACATAAAACGAATGACAATGAGATGTTATATAATGAAGAATGAAATGGCTGCATGGGCCCTTCGCTGTAAAGACACACCATGACTACGAAGACCTGGGATGATTTTTCTTACTCAGAAACGGTGGTGGGTTAAAAGCCGAAGCGCTTCGAGGACTTGGAGCATATTTGAAAATCGGCGTAAAGATCACTGACTTGCGTGTAGGAAAAAATACTATTTTGTCGATATAACAACATATGTACATTAATGACAGTTGTTTTACCGCCTACGGGTAAGTTTATTTATTAGTGTGTATATGTCTGTGTGTATATATTGTTTTTACGTCGTGTTACAATACAATTTTATATTAAACTGAAGGATTACTCAATACTTTATTCTTTATTAAGAATAGTGTTAACCATGACATCGAAGTTTCGGCCTGCTTAACCTTCATCACACTGCTGTACATTTGAGTTCCTCCGGGCCGAAACTTCGAAGTCGTTGTTATCACTACTCATGTTAAAGAACTAATGCTGCACTGCATTTTTTGCCTTGAACAAGACAATTTTGAAAAGATAAATATACATCACTGTTAAATGTTATTGTTCAGCTGAGGATAATATCAATTTTATTTTCTTTTATCGAATATTATCATTAACTGTGTTATGGATTTTGCCAATGTGTGAGAAAGAAATGAAGTCCACAAATATTATCTATCTATCTATCAGTGTGTGTATGTATGTATCTATCTATCAGTGTGTGTGTGTGTGTATAGCATAAAAAACTCCTGCAGAGTAGAAAAGTAAATAAACGACAAAAAAGAAATATTCGATGACGATCATTAATATTGTTAGCTGTCACGCTGCTGTCTTTTGATAAATCAAAATCCAGTTCAGATGTGAAGTTGGGACACACTAAACATTAGTTTTTGTCATCTTGTTATTTATTTGGAGAGTCTCTCAACAGTCATTCATTCTATATCACTGTATTTTGTTGATATATACGTGTGTGTATGTGTTTTCTTTGATATGCAAACAGTTTTATTTACCTTAATATTAACTATATTTCTTAGCAGTGTGAAATGGGTAAATAATTGAACTTATATTTTGCATGTCTTCTGAAATCAATAATGATGTTGACATGGAAGTGTCTTTGAACAAACCAAAATCAAATATTAAACATGGGAGTTTTAATATTTGATATTAAGATACTCTATCTGGGGTTTGTTAACATGGACTGTCAAACTCTAACCCAAGTTTTACTTGTAATATCAAATATGAAAATTGGTGTTAGCTAACACTGTTATCTTTGTGTTATTAATACACAAGCTTGCATTTTTGTTTTATATTTGAAAGCCACATTGAATTAAATTTGATCTAATACGGCCGAATTAATTATTATTATTATTATTAATCTTTTTATAGAAATGTAATTACATTTATTGTGAAACTTTAATTAAATTAAAAAATAGAATTGTATTTTTTTACAGAATCCAAAATTCTTTCAGACGGCCGCAGATTCCCACCTTTGATTTTGAGCAGGCATGGGCAGAGTTTTCGAGAAGCGGGCCGCATGAGCCATGGCTCATCATTAGGCGGGTTGAACTACTAAAAAAATTTTAACTCTTTGTTTAGGTGTGCCATTCAGAAAGTGTCGCGGGCCGCAGGTTGCCCATGACTTAGAGCATTTCCAAATATCTTTTAGTATGAACACCATGGAAGTGTGGATTTTGTTTTGAAAAGAACTTTATGGCAAACAAACACGTCATATAAAATATCTTTCAAATCAGAATAAAGTTAACGTGATCGAACCTTATTGCTGATCGAATTTTACTGTATCCAGATATTTGGCATCGCAAATAGTTATCTGGCTTGTAAGGTATTTATTTCCTCTGAAAAGTTGATTTAACTGGTAGAGTTTATCGATTTCTGTTAAACAAGGTCGATTTTCATAGAAAATAGTGTTTATGGATGGGAGCGAAGTTGGGGTATGTACGATATATTAAATCCATCAGGGTCGCGGTTATGACTGTTATCCACCCTACAGAGATATTAATATAGAAAGTGGAAGTTTGAAACTAAAATCTGGACGAAAATTTGTCTTGTGTCGTCCAATTTCTGTTACAATTTATTAAAGATGTATTTTTTAATACATTATATTCAAACAAACGTATTGTTGCTGTAGGAGTTGAGTCTTATTTTTTTTCTACACATTTTTAGATAGCAATTTGATAACTAATTATAAGCATCTGCTTGCTCGTACATTCATCCTCATGAGATGGGTTTAAATTTAAACACTGACAGAGCTGATCTTTTTGGCACTTTGCACATAAATAATTTCGTTCTCTTTCGATGTAGCTATTTTTTTTCAGGTGGCAGCTGAACCGGTCTACATGTACAATAGTTTTGGCAAATATGAGAGCTTTTTATGTCAAGCTTTAGCAAAACAAAGCTACCTGTTAACGTGAAAGCGTTATTCATTCACATACATAGATACATACACACACACATACATATACAAATGCATACATACATACACATGCGTACACTCATACGCTTATACATGTGTATATGTAGGAGAGAAAGTAGGTGAAATAATAATTCATGTATTACATTATATGTTGCACTTGGTAAAAAAATTACAAAAACTTTACCCTACTCTTTTACTTGTTTCAGTCATTTGACTGTGGCCATGCTGGAGCACCGCCTTTAGTCGAGCAAATCGACCCCAGGACTTATTCTTTGGAAGCCTAGTACTTATTCTATCGATCACGTTGCTGAACCGCTAAGTTACGGGGACATAAACACACCAGCATCGGTTGTCAAGCGATGTTGGGGGGACAAACACAGACACACAAACGCATACACACATACATACACACACACACACACACACACACACACACACACACACACACACATATATATATATATATATATATATATATATATATATATACATATACATATATACGACGGGCTTCTTTCAGTTTCCGTCTATCAAATTCACTCACAAGGCTTTGGTCGGCCTGAGGCTATAGTAGAAGACACTTGCCCAAGATGTCACGCAGTGGGACTGAACCCAGAACCATGTGGTTAGTAAGCAAGCTACTTACCACACAGCCACTCCCGCAATATTAATGTTAGGAAAAAATCCATGCTAGAAATAGAATCAATGTGCAAGGTAAAGACTCCTGTGAGACAACGGTGTTTAGGTAGATATTTGATGAACACTCATTCTTAACCAGTCGTAGGCAAACTGCGGTCTTGAATGAGTCTTCTGAATGGCACGCCAAACGAAAAATTGCTTTGAATTCTTTTAGTAGTGTGGCTCACTTCTTGGAAAAGGTTGTCCATGGTAGTCAATGACGTTTAGAGAACAAGGTAAACACTTAATCTTCACAATGAAGTTTAAGGAGCTTGGTAATCATCTTCAAGGTAGAGTTTAAGGAGCTAGGTAAACATTCTTAGTTGCGTTTAGGAGGCAAATGACGTTTAGAGTGATAGACACTCATTCTAGACAGTGTAGTTAGGGGAGCTTCTTTTTTTATTTTGAGTCTCAAACGAGGTGAAAAGTCACTTAGTGTAAGGTACAATGAAGGAGAAATGAAGACGGACGGAATGAATTTACTTTAGACTCGAAAGAATTCAGGAGGAAGAGCGTTCCAAAGTCTGGCATTTCAAGGAAAGAAATGTATTACCCTAGAAAAACTTCCTTATCCATGGAAGCACAATAGCATTTGAATGAAGATGCTGTGAGTTTCGAATTGGGCAAGGTGACACAATGTGATCTGGGCTTAAGAAAGTTCATAAGAACACTTACTATGGTAGTAATGATGGAAAAGAATGACTGGCAGATTTCAAACAAAAGAGGGTCCTGTGAAATTAGAGACTCGCTCTTGAACCTGGTTGAAGAGATCCAAATGAGGTTGAGGAGATCCAAATGACCTGCTCAATAAGACAACAGTTTTCCATACAAGGATGAATTGTAGACTTGTAAAGATACTAAATGGCCTCAGATGTGAGGTAGTCCTTAGACCTTATAGAATGACTCCACCTTACAGGAAGCAGACCTACCAATTGACTGTATGTAGGAACTCCAAGAAAGATTAGATGAACTATGTGAATACTCTTGACATTTGCTTTTAGAGGACTTAAGTATTAAATTTAGGGATGAGGTTAGAGGAATTGTACTTCACTTCACTACTAGACACCTTGTCATGATGTTTACAAAATAACAGAAATAAATAGAGAAAATTTTCTCAGACTTAATACATAACTATATAAACAAACTAGACTAGTCGTGTTTCTTTACTCTTAGATTTCTTGAGAAAAGGAAACATTGCAAACCTTACTAGTCTCATAACAGCCATCCTTTTAATTTCCATTGTATGTATTGAGTACTTTGCCTTAGATTATTATTCTCGCATTTTTTTTAATGAGCTTATGCTTCAAATATTGCCTTCACATTCCAGTTTAACTGAAAATTTTATTTTGATACAAAAGCTTTTCGTTTTACACCATTGTATATATATATATATATATATATATATATATATATATATGCCACCAGTCAATTTATGTCAATATGTAAGGGAACAAATTAAATATAACAATGACTTTCATTCTAATTATCTGAAAAACCTCTCCTGATATATTTTCTTTTGATTTAGAAGCTCAAAAATGTATAAGACATTTGCTTGTAGTTTTTTTTTAACATTACTGTATTATAAAATGAAAATAAGACATTGAAAAAGCATCTCTGTTAGATCATTCACTTTGCACAGTTATCTAATTAATGACATTCATCACCAAGTTATTTCCTCTTCTTGTTCTTTCTCCAGTGCTTGATATCTGATTGGATATAGACTGAAGATTTATCAGCCTAGTGATCAAACCTTGTATTTTTGTTATCATCATCACCATCACCAGCTACAACAGTTTACATTCACTTTCATGTTGTACTGATTTGAGTCAGTCTTTATTTGGAGTTACTGCCCTCCTAGATAGGTCAGGGACCATGTCTCCCTGTTACATTCCATTTTTGCTGTGGTTTCTCTGGCTTGATGTTCTTCCTAACATTTACATCACAAAGTGTACTGGGCATATTTTATTGTGGAATGAGCTCTAAGAAGGTTGTCTTGTTCAAGACATGACTAAAGAACCCTTTTACATCCTACATGGTCTCCTGTTCATTTGACAACTACTCTACAGAATGTACTGGTTTGTATTTGTCAACAATAAGCATCATCTCGTGGATTCTACATCCAAAAGTCCATGCTATTGAATAAATCAAAAGGGGTTTTATCTTTCACTTGTGTGCCTATCTATTAAATCTAAATACAATTATCTTTCCTGATTCATGTTATTGAAAATAAGTGGTTGTTGTTGAATCCCGGGGAACTCCTCCTTAAAATAACCAGTGTATAATGACTGTATAGCCTGTATGGTAATATATGGAAGTAAGATGCTGTAAGGAAGTTAAACAAAGGTGATAAATGTAGAAATTGGAGAGAATTGGGGTGAACGTCCTCCTTTTAATGTGAAATATTGACCTGCATGGAAAGCAGAATTAGATGTGACCTATGGAAACAGTTCAGCATTAAAGGCATCATTACTAATGTATGCAGGAGAGATGATTATACTTTGATCTGTTTGATGACAAGTGTTAGTCGTGAGGATGTGTGATGTTCAAGGATATATGACAAGGGAAGGTTAAAGAAGACATAGCAAGAGGTGCTGAGGTCAGATCTCAGGTTGAGATGACAAAATATTGAAATAAATGGTCATGTTACAGTAATGCAGAATTAACCAATTCATGAGTGCTTAAAAATAAACAGATGTTAAAATTACATTAATGATGATGATGATAATGGAATCAATCAAAGAAATTGTCTTCAAGCAATTACAGTATTTTATATTACATTCATGTAAAATGAAACCACATCTCTCAATTAGAAACTGATATTATGATAGTTCAAATTTTCAAATAACCTGAATTTTGCCAAGATATCTTATTACATCTTAAAAATGGAAAGCAGCTATTCTTAGTGCAGGAGGTAACATTTGGTTTTAACTATTAATATAGGGATTTCATGGATATAAAATTTCTCTCCATCTTTGCTTTTTACACTGGTAGACCTCCATCTGTTTATAATAGATTTCCTGTTACTTTAGTATTTGACACAAGGCAATTACTCTAGTTTCTCAGAAGACTGGAATCTGTTTATTGATTATCTCTTCCTGATCTTAAAACTGTTTAAAAGTGTAAAGATTAGTTATTGAAAATAATTGGGAAGATTAATTACTTTTTCAAAATCATCATCTTGTGATACTTCAAGTGTGAAGTGGCACTAAAATATAATGGCTGAAGGAGATTAAGTCATGCACTGAATACATTTTACTTTAAAACTAATTGATATCATTAATTTTGTTCACAATCTTTGCTAATGTTTCTGTGAAAAATATAATCATAAAGTTGTTGTATTTAATTCTGTTTTAATTAGTACTTTCTTCAGTATTTGGTGTATTGGAATGCAATAAACTTGTGCATAGTCACTTGAGCATTGGATAAGATACTTTGCAGTATTTGTTTCAACTTCTCTGTGCTCTGAATTTAGATCCTACCAAAGTCAACTTTGCTTTTCATCTGCTCATGGTTGATGAACAAATTACACATTCAGTAACCAGAATCTCTCTCTCTCTCTCCCTCTCCCTCTCTCTCTCTCTCTCATTATATTTCTATATTTCTCTTTCTCACACTCTCACTCTCTCTGCAGCTGGACCTGGGCAAGGTTGGGCTCCATCAAGTTTAAAGGACTAGGGCATACCATGTGTCACAACAGCACTCCTACAAATCTCTGGAGAGTTGAGAGAACAAGAAAAGAAAGATAATGATTACAGCTATTGTAGCTTTATTTCTTACAAAGATAAAAGTTAAAGAAAGTTACTTAATCAAATCTGTTTTATTTGATTTAATGAAGTTATAACGATAAAAATAACTGGGATTGTTTTGTATGTGTTTTTGATTTTATTTTTAACTGTTTAGAAGTCTATAATGGAGCTTCAAAACATTTTTCATAATTGTCTTACTGTATAAGTTTTACTACCTTGTTATAACAACATCACACAAGTTTGCATTTTTATCTAGCTTTCCTCTGGGAAAACAGAATTTTGGCATGTAAATGTTTTGGGTTGTCTGCCAAACTTGCTGACTGATAAGAACTTGCTGAAGACAATGCCTTTAGGCTTTTGTAATGTAAAGAATATAATGTCACTGGTGCATTTCTTTTTTGTGCATAGCTAGAAACTGTTAAACTCATTTCTCAGCTGACAGTCTTCTAATTATTGCTTCTTGAGTTGAAAGTAATTCTTGGGTTGTCCCTGAAACTGTTGAAGACAGCTCAAAGTTAGCTAATGATGGTCTTTTATATTGATCTCACTTAGTAAGTGGTTTATGTAACTTTTTTTTTGTTGTCTTTTTTCATCTATTCCAACCTATAACAGCTAATCTTGTTGAAACCTTCTCAGCCTCCTCCTTGTACTCATTTCCACCTGGCAATTAGGTGAACTGCCATTTTTGCTGGAATCAGATACTAGCTTCATGTGTTATCCAATTAGAATTAGAAATATCTACAGTATATTTGTTGTTGATTGATATGTATATAACAAATGTTCTCCTTCTATGGATAATTCAACAGTTCACGTTCTTAGAAATATAGCTTCTATCAACAGGTGTAGGTTGAAAATAAAGAACTGAAATACTGTGAAAAATTGTTAACTTGCTGTGATTGGTCTAAATATTGGAAAGTGGTAATACTCATGCTATATACATATTTCTCTTGTCTTCATTTCATATATATCAAATCTACTATGAACAGTAATCCTATCTTGTGTTATTTATATTTTGTTAAATGCTGAACTGACAAAATGAATTTGTCTTCCAACATCTGTTGCTACAATTTTTACCACGATGTTTAAAATCAGTTTACAATTTCTAAAGTATATTTTATACTTCATTCAGCCTCTTAATCTTATTAATGTTAATATGGCAAAATATTAATGGTAATATCAAGGTTGCCACTCATCAAATAATAAAACACCCAAAATATTTGCTGCAAAAAACCCAGATCCTATTTTATAAACCCAGATGTTAGAAAATAAGTACATAATTGGTAATTTAATGATAAAATATATTATATGACAAAATGAATACAGAATTTAATACTTACTTTATATCATATGGCAGCTAATTGTCAATTTTGTACATATCCACATCATCTTCATTCACTTCTTCAATGGTGATACTCATTTTCTTCCTTTTTGAAGTTTAATCTACTTGTATATCTACAATGACAAGATCTATCCACTACATCTTTAATAAGATTAGTGTTCAGCTCCCAAGAAATGCATGACGCTCCCTTTCTTGTAATTGCTTGTTTAGTGAGTAGACGATCAGTGATCATTTCGGCCTTTAACCTATTAGTGAACTTTGTCTTTGTGCAATTTACTTGGGAAAATATGTGTTCCATGCATGCTGATGAATGATGTAACCGTTAAATTAGTCATGATTTGTGACAGCCTCTCAAATTTAGAGTGGTCAAGCCCGTCTTTAAGATTGAGTATGGAATACCAGAATTCAGGGACGCTTTTTGAGGAAACAGGAATCTTTGTATTGCCGAAATAATCTCCACTCATTGTCTAGTTCATCAAGTGTGTTTTCTGGTGCAATTGCTGGAAAGTTTGATGCCAAGGGAATTATCGACTGAGGAGAGTTAGTGAGATCACGCCCTACTTTTGGATCAAGTATTTCTAAGAGAGAAAACACTCCAGCTTCATCGAGAGGAAAGCGCATTTTTATTTGAGAGCATAATTCTATTAAAAACATTTTGCAATCAGTTTTGAATCTAG
Organism: Octopus bimaculoides; assembly: GCF_001194135.2. Classification (NCBI taxonomy): domain Eukaryota; kingdom Metazoa; phylum Mollusca; class Cephalopoda; order Octopoda; family Octopodidae; genus Octopus; species Octopus bimaculoides. The sequence goes on from NC_068982.1 coordinate 113,653,881, forward strand.
CAGAGTCACCAACGATGGTGGTTTTTTTCTAGATATCTCATTGCCCGTCCACGGAGGTAAATATCACTCATATCTTTGTGATTTGTTGTGTTATTAAGATCAGTATCTGATAATTTAGATACAGCTAAAACATTATCTTTTATAAAGCAACTAAAGATACTTTTATGTTCACTGGATACAAGTGTATGTAACGGATGCAGTCGAAAGTGTTCTGATTGTGACAACCATCTAGTTTGTGAAAGCTTTGGAATCTTGTTTTCTTTTGTGCCAACAACACTTTGTATCATATTGAAGTCATTTTGACGTTTGCTACTTCGAGAAAAGTAAGAAGTTAAGTCCTTTAAAAGGGACTCAAGATACGAAGGTAACACCTTCACTGCATGACTTGAACAAAGTGCAAATGAATGGTAAACACAGTCTGTTGTAAACAGAGTTGGATTATCATTTCCCATTAACTTTTGAAACCCACTCTTGTTACCCATCATTGTTGAGCAATTATCGCTGGCAAATCCAAGTATGTTGCTCATAGATACATCTTTTGTAAGGGTAGACTTGACAGCATCATACAAACTCAGAAATGAACCATTTTCTTACTACAATTTCATCCAGAAGAGCATCCTTGACATTAAGTGATTGTTTATCAAAAAAGCAAACAACTATTGCTAAGATTTGTGTCACTGAGATGTCTGAGCTCTCATCTATCAATAATGAAAACTTTTGTTTCTTGAGAATTTCCAAGATTTCATTTTGTTCAGAATGTGCAATTCTGTCTTGAATAATGTATGTTAGCTTTTTCACTATTGGGAAAGGCCTTTTTACAAATTTCAGCTAAGTGATTTATATGGATGAAAGGTACATGATGTTCAGCAACATAATCTATTAATAGCAAGTTTGCCTAAGCTACTTTTTCATTTAATGTATCATCTGTTTTTTTTAACAATAAATTAATCTAATTTAATAGCAGATTTCGCACAATCAAAAGCTTTCTTGTGTTTTATGAGCTAACAACATTGATTTCTTAGCATTTTTCAACACAACGTTGCAACAAACACAGTAGCAAGTGTCGGGATTTTTATCATCTTGCTGTAACCAATTTTTAAGCTCAGCATCCTCTAACCACGACTTCTTGAAATTTTGGGTGTACCACTTCCACTTCCTCTTTTGGATACACTATTGTCTTCTATTACTTCGCAAAGGGTTACAAAACAAAAGCACTCACTCAAAATGCTGTTAAACAAGTTTTAAATCCTGAGTAACAATCAAAGTGTACACCATCAACATAGTCAAGCTGTCAACTGGTGGAGTCAGAGTTTCAGACAAATGTATAAGCGGCCACCAACGTATTGTAACTTGTAGTTGCCCAGTATGATACAAGTATAAACAAATAATGAACGCATACAATCAGTAATTACGTCACTTACAATATTTGTATCGATAAATTCATTATGTGAAATGATTATGGATGATGTATAGAAAGTTTACAAAGTATTAGAAGAGGTGCAACTTTGCTACATATTGCATACAAAGAGTATGACACCGAATTCTCTTTAAAAGATAAGTTTGCAGCCAAAACTAACTTAAAACACCAGATGTAATGTAAATTTGGAAATTAAAACCCATAAACCCAACATTGTTCCCAAAACACAGATCTGGGTGGAAAAACCCATCAGTGGCATCTCTGGGTAATATGGTAAAATATTAATGTTAGTATGATAAAGGATTTATATAATCTTATTAATATAAGTTCTAAACTCAGGCATCATGTTTTTAATAAGAAATCACTTAGATCCCATTTCACTGTTTCTCAAATATACTTTTAATAAAATTTTATACTTTTACTACTTGCTGTGTCTGGAGGAAGGGACAGGCCCATGACTCTTGAATGCTCTTTGTGACTTGTAAGATTGATCCTATAAATGTTGCATTTAGACTGTTGTAAGTCTATACCTGCAGCAAAACATGAACAGAAGAATAATCTTCTGAAGAAAAAGGATTAGGCATTGTGGTTTGTTCAGAGAAAGGGTGGTTGGGCACACCAAGTGAGTCAAGAGGTGGAGTAAGTCGTGAGGGGGAGGAGGGCTGCTTCAGTGGTTGGAGAACTAGACCACTCAGCAGAAGTCATTAAAGTAGTAATAGACAGAGAGAGGATACAGCATGCTTATAGACCTAAGGCAGGAGTGTATCTGTTAGTGATGAAATGCCAATCAACCAAGTGGCCCTTCTCTGGATGTGATCTAAGATATTAGTGTGATTAGCAACAGTACCATCCCAAATGTGGGTGCAGTACTTCATTGTAGGCTTTAGTTGATTGTTGTAAACTGTCAGCAATTGTTGGTGGGGTAAATATCTTCTGGCCTTAATGAGAAAAGCAACTCAATCAAATGTGGTTCTAGTTATGCTAAAGATGGGATCTCACCAGGAGAGATCCTCAGTGACGGTGGGGCCCAGCATCTGGAGTGATTGTGAAAACTTGAAATGAATGTCACTCATGTTTGGAAAGGGTGTGGTACCATGGTATTTTCATGATATGAGTAGTGCTTGAGATTTTTGCCATCAAAAGGCAATGTTTGTGGCATTTCATCTGTCTACATTTTGAGTTCAAATTCCACCGAGGTTGATTTTTGCCTTTCATCCTTTCAGTGTTGATAAAGTAAGCACTAGCTGAGTGCTAGGATCAATGTAATCAACTTAACCCCTCCCTTGGGATTGCTGGTCTTGTGCCAAAATTTGAAACCAATGTTCTTCTAGCATATCAAGTAAGGCTGTTTCTAACCACATTCTGATATTCGTACTTTCTCTTTGTAGTTTGTATTCTGATCTTTGCCACATTGATCACTATGTTGTTTGATTTTAACCTACACTTTCAGTTACTGTTTTACAATCTTCTTAACAGAGTTCATAATGAAATCCAGGTCATCTACCTGATTATAAAAGTACACTAGGACATACAGGCCCAGTTGTTTGTTTGTACCACTACCTCAAAGATCATGATAAAACTGAAAGAGGCTAAGAGCAGATCCAAGGTGAACATTCACCTTTACAATATGTTGTAACTATACTGGAGCTACTCCCAGTTCTTTATATATGGTTTGAATTGCTATTACGATAGCTCCTAGATTTTTCAGTATACCCAGTATTACATTGTCAGGTTGAGTAAAGGAACATAGTATTGTTTGTTATTTCTGAGTGTTTCTCATTTCTAGTATTTTGAGAAGACATATCTGGCCACGGGGAAGTATTACCATGCTTGGAAACAGATGAGGGTTGGTGACAGGAAGGGTATCTGGCTGTAGAAAATCTGTCTCAATAAACTCCATCTGAGTCATGCAAGCAAGGAAAAGTGGAAGTTAAAATGATGATAATGATATGAATGATTTACATGACCTTCAGCTATATCTGTATATTTATATTGACTTTATAATGATCAGTTTTGACAATGGCCTATTGTTTGCTCAACAACACAACACAACGCTCTCATTCATCATCAACATCCATTTTCCATGCTGGTATAAGTTGGATGGTTTAACTGAAAACTGGTAAGCTGGGGAGCCGCACCAGGTTCCAATCTAATCTGGCATGGTTTCTACGGCTGGATGCCCTTCCAGTAATGCCAATTACTCTAAGAGTGTAGTGGGTGCTTTTTCCATGCCACCAGCATGGGTGCCAGTTACGCAGCACCAGCCACAACTATGATCTCACTTGGCTTGACAGATCTTCTCAAGCATTGTGTATCACCAAAGGTCTTGATCCTTTGTCACTGCCTCCATGAGGCCCAACATTCGAATGGTGCTTTTTACATGCCACTGGTATGGGTGCCAGTTACATGACACTGGCATCGACCATGACTATGATTCCACTTGGCTTGATGGGTCTTTTTAAGAATGGTATATCGCCCAACATAGCACTGCAAGTGGCTGAGTATTCATTGGATATGTATACTGTTAATCCATTAGCATTTAAACTGCCCATAACTGGCCCAGATATTCTCCAAGTTTCACGTTCATATTGTCATGCTAAAAGTATACAATCACATCAAAATCTCAAAGCTACATGAGTAATTCAAAATAATGTAAATAAATGAGTAGAACATTTGACAGAGTAAGCATAACATATACTGTGTAACAGGGCTGGAGACATTTGAATTACAGATACAACCTATTCACCACACAGTTTCCGCCAACCAAACTTCACTCTTGCAGTTTAAATCTACAAGAAAAGATCCAACCCATGCCAGCATGGACAATGGACATTAAATGATGATGAAGAAACCAAACAGTGGGATCAAATGTTGGACTTCAAAATTGCAAAGTGTAACGTTTTAACCAGTTGGCCATGCTTACTTACATCCATTAATTTTATACCTAGTCATTTAGTAACATAATAGTAAATACCTGTTTTTTTTATCTTTTACTTGTTTCAGTCATTTGACTGTGGCCATACTGAGGCACCACCTTGAATTTTAGTCGAATGAATTGACACCAGTACTTTTTTTAAGCCTGGTACTTATTCTATCAATTTCTTTTGCCAAACCACTAAGTTATAGGGATGTAAACATACCAACATTGGTTGTCAAGCGATGGTGGGTGAACAGACACAAAGACACACATACATAGATATATACATATATATATGAAAGACTTCTTTCAGTTTCTGTCAACCAAATCCACTCACAAGGCTTTGGTTGGCCTGAGGCTATAGTGGAAGACATTTGCCAAAGGTGCCACGCAGTGGGACTGAACCCGGAATCATATATTTGGGAAGTAAACTGCTTATCATACAGCCACACCTATTTATGTATATTACATTTATATAAAAATATAGGTACAGGATATAATTTATATCAAAAACTGAGGAATTATCTATAAGCCATTTACTATATTGTTAAATCTACAGCAGCTGTTAATGTAAAGCTTCAGGTGTTACTGGCAAATTTGGTAAAATGGTTGTCAGAGAATTCAAAATGCACTGAAAAACCATAACAGGTGCTAATTAAATCTAAGCTAAAAAAAACACGGCAATATTGCTTGAGCAAGATTAATAAAGGCTTTTGATAGGCATGATTTCTTCTCCCCACCCTTACGAGGAAAATCATTTATCAAACATGTATGATGATTTAGTATAGTTCATTCAGTGACTTTCTTTATTATTATTTCATAATCTATAGAAAATTAATTAGAAATCTGCTGAAAACTAGTAATTGAAATACTTCTTAGAAGTCTTATATCTAAATATTTAATGAAAGACACCTGTTTTTAACCCTATAACACCTGTTAATTCTTGACTCTTCAAATATTATTCTTTTGTAGGAATAAAATATCAAAATTGAAAGCTTTCGATAAACTCTAAGGATTGCTTGAATAACATTATTGCATGCAAGCAATTATGTTATTTGGCAGTTGTTCCAGAATTATTGACATTTGAATAATTTATCTGTCTAAATAAGTGTGTGTGTGTGTGTGAGAGAGAAAGAGAGAGAGAGAGAGAGACAAACAGACAGACAGAGATAGAGAACTTCATACAATATCTGAGATATACAATTCGCTTCTCCAATTTCATGGTGAGGCTACTAGTGAACCTTGGGGAACAAATTTGTGGCCACCAATTCCTCATTTGAAATAGAAGCTCCACTAATTTGGTTTTGCTTGAGGAATGGATGGTCAGATATTTTGCACCAAGTTCAATCATGATCTAACCATGAAACTGAAGTAGCATATTGTATGCCTTCAATATTGTATAAAGATCATGTCTAAAATGTTGCAACCCCTGGCCTTGCCAGTTCTTATCATGCTGTTCAACCCATGCCAGCATGGAACATGGACATTAAATGTTGATGATGATGATGATGATGATTGAGTTCTACTCATTAAAGTAAATATACATATCCAGCAACATGTATAGCTGTGTCTGTGTGTGCATGTGAAGATTTTTACTCGAAACATATTCCTTAATCTTATATCAACTGGACATTGATAATTTAAGCTTTAAGAATAATTTGATCCTTGAAATATCTTATTCTATAGGACATTAGAATGTCAGAAAGCAAACTGTAAATTTAGAGTAGTAGCTGTTTTCAAGAAGAGTTGAAGAATATAATCTTCAGGCATTGTTTTTATTCTTTTAAGGAAATGAATTTTATTGATTATATAATTATTACTTATAATTTTGTAACAAACACTCATAATTAATTTTATTATTGAATATTGCATTATGTTATTTTGATTTCTTTTTCAAGGAAATATTTAATTCTCTTAGAACAAGTCATTTGCATCTGTTTAGATAAATTATTTTCTTTTCTTTGTTCCAAGTACAAAATTATTGGAAAATTATTTGAATTTTGCCTTTAGTTAACAACCTTGATTATGAAGATACATCAATTTTAGCAACAGTATTACTAAATTTAGAGTAATATGCTGAATTTCTATATAATGCCTGTAGTTTTGTTCAATAAAAACTAGAGCAGAATGGATCCTGGTATAGTTTGGAAAGAACTCTGCTAAGTACTAAGCAATTGACTAAATTTGTTAAGAACTGCAAAATAATAATATTCAGAAAATAATTTAGAATGATATTGAATATTGTTTACATTTTAAAACACGGGATTTTTTCAGTTTAAAACTATATAGATTAAAATTCTTCCAGAAAAACAATTTATTCTAGTAAAACTATATTTAAAAATGCTAATTTAAAATAGTAAACATTCAACTCTTTTATGGGCAAATATTTATTTACATTAATCTTAATGCAGATAAATCTTTAAGAAAATTGCTTGACAATGAGTGAAGAAGAAAATCCATATGATGTTGAGTTGAATCACATCAGAAATTATCTAGACACAAGTGGACTCTGAAAAAATGTTAATATGTAGAAGTGTCACTGAAAGTTACTGATCAAGAAGATAAATAGTATAGGAAAAACTTACCCTTTAAAAGAAGACAGTGATGTGCATTGTTGTAGAATTAAGTTGTAAGATAGTGAGTGAAGCAGTTGCTAATAGGATGATGTAAAGACTGTAAGGATAGCTGTCAGATGCTGAAATCGTCAGATTAGATAGTTGTCACATAAGTAATTAGTCAAATCTGAAGAAACTAGTGCTGTTCTGAATTTAGTAACTAATGAGTACAAATACTTCAAAAGTGGAATGAATTATTTTTTATAAAATAACATTATAATTAGCTTATTTTCAACATTTTGTCTTGTGAAGAACATGGGCACTGCTTCTTCCGCCAGACCTTGCAAAGATAAAGGTTCACATGGATAACGAAATTGTGCAGGAATTGTTTACTGGTGATGGCTAGTATGGTAACATTGTTATCTACTGCTACAAATATAAAGGGGATGCTTTAGAGAGGAAAAATTACTCTAATCTCAGGATAGTTCACCTCTAGGAAAAGACTTGGTGAATTTGATATTGGATGGAGTTAGGGTAGATGAACCCACAATTTGACTGGTACATGAATGACACACAAATAATATATTTCTTTTGAGGTGCAGGTATAGCTGTGTGGTTAAAAAGATTGTTTCCTAACCATGTGAGCTTGGGTTCAATCCCACTGTGCAGCACGTGTGTGTGTGTGTGTGTGTGTGTATCGATTGTCAGTTAATCATAAATCTGAAAGAGAAGCACAACTAAGTTATAGAGTAGTAGAGTATTTAGAGAATGTTAGTTATGGCCTGTTCATAGTGTTACCCAGGTTTTCACATCCATAAATGTCTCGTCTATAACTTCTATAGGCTACTGGCCATTAGGGTCTGTGAAGCCAAGTGCTTTATGGACACAAAACCTTGGGTAACCCTATGAACTGGCCATAACTAAACTCTCTAATATATATATATATATATATATATATATATACACTATGCACTAATTTTAGTGATCTCACTCATGAAATACAGATGACAAATTAATTTATTTGCTCATTAATACAGAAACTTGAGTCTGAGGGTAACTAGAAACATATTTTCTATTTTCATTCCCTTTGAAATTGCTTTTATTTATGGTTTGGGTTTTGACTGCTCTTTCTAGCGTGTAAGGTGTCCTGTCAAAGGTCACCTCTTTTACGTATAAATACTTAAATTGTTTGTAAAAAGGAGTAGTCCATCGGTTACGACGACAAATGTCCCAGCTGATACGATCAACGGAACAGCCTGCTCGTGAAATTAAAGTGCAAGTGACTGAGCGATCCACAGACACATGTACCCCCAATGTAATTCTCAGAGAGACTCAGCGTGACACATATTGTGACAAGGCCGGCCCTTTGAAACAGCTGAGTGGCAAAAATGAGTAGTACACTATTATATATGAAAATATGTTGTCTATTGACTTCATTACGCATGCTAGCCACCGGTCTGAAAATTTTTCTACCTTTGTCTCTAATTGACTTTAAGAAAGTTTTTGACTGGTTCCCATTATTTAGATGAAACTTACATCTAGCTATAGATAAATAGCTATTAAAAGCTGTCAAGCTTAATAGTGTGCCAAATAAACAATTATAAAATAGACAAATTAATATAAAGTAAATTAAAAAGTAAAATATAGAGAAAAGAATGGCAGCAATAGTTGTGTATGAGACAAAATACCTTGTGGTATTTGGTTGTGATCCTTTACATTCTGAATTCATTCTAGCCTTCATTAACTTGTTAAGCATCCTTTCCTAAATCAGTAAGTACTAGACAAGTATATATAAATATATATTCTTTTCTTTAACTGTTGTTTAGTTCTTATGAATATGACATTTCCTCATGACTACTGCTAATTTTGATAATCTCTAAATTTGAACAGAATTGACTATATACTTAGAGCGGGTGTCTCAGCATGGCTATAGTCCAATGACTGAAATTATTAACCCTTTAACTGCAAAATTATATTTCATTGTTATTTCAGTAATGATGTCAAATATCTACAAAAAAAAAAAAAAAAAAAAAGAAAATGGTATTTTCTGCAAGCCTCAGTAAACTTGAGACATATCTCTCAATAGAAAATAGTTTCAAGCCTAACATCATTCAGCAAAAGATAGCTTGGTATATAAAACTGTTTTCGACAGTTAAGAGTAATGTAATTTTGAGTGGATATATCTGACTTTTGTAGTAAAAGGGTTAAAAGGAAACACACATGCATGCATGCACATGCTCTCTCTCTCTCTCACACACACACACACACACACACACACAAACATTTGAATCAATGTTAGCAAATTCATGAAGATTTAAATGTAAATATTCAAACAGCTATTACAAAGCTACTATATTTTCTTTAACAGTTGTTTAGTTCATATGAATACTACATTTCCTATGACCACTGCTGATTTTGATAATCTCTAAATTTGAACAGAAGTCTTTTAAATATTGCTATAAATGGAAAATATAAACGATAGTAAACTGAAATTTTATCTGTATTACAATATCCCTTGTGTAAGGTTTTGAATTAGATAAACAAAGCCAACATTATTACTCACTGACTAACCTTGCAAGATATAGATTTAGAGTTTATGCTTTACTAACCTTTACTCGTAAAGGAACCATCTTACCAATGTAGGTTTTCCAATCTACACTGTTCATCCAGAATAGACATTTTATAATCACTGTGCTGTGGCACACTTATATCGACTACATGTGGCACTTGAGTGCCACATATAATTCACAGGTATGCTATATGTTTCATTGGCAAACCAGAAAATGCTCAAATGTTTAGAAAACATGGGTATTTATTTGTAGCAAAGCACAATGTATGCACTCATCTCTGTTTTAAGAAATTTTAATGTGCATCATCACTATCATCACCATCATCAACATCATCATACATTTGCTTTCCATGCTTGTATAGGCTGTCACAGTCAGTGTCATTTCTTATTGAGTGTTGCTTCTCCTATAGACTGGCGCTTGTATGTGCCATTTGGCTTTCTACAACCAGATATCACAAACCACTATTCTATCACTTCCTATCGCAAACCACTGTTCAGTGTACTGGGTGCCTTTTTTTCCTTGGCATCAACCCTAGAGAAGTTGAATAGTCCTCAGCAACACAGGACTAAAGGGACCTCACAACTTTATGCTTTCTCTGCTCACTTGCCAGCCACTTTAGAGTGTGTACTGGGTATATTTTTTCAAGTTACAAGTACTAGAGAGGTTTTTTTTTTTTTTACTTATTAATCACTGTAGAGGGAACACAGAAGGGTGGAAGTTCTGTCGTAGCACCAGCACAGGAGTGCTTTGTAGTACATATTACATATAGAGAGTACTCAGTAACCTAAGATGTAAACTGATGAGGGAAATAGGAGAGATTGCAATGATAGCAGAAACAGTGGCTGAGAGGGACAAGACTGTCACTGTAGTGAGTACTCAATAATCCGGGGCCTGTATATTTGCTCAAGTTCTTGAGGAAGGAAAGTGGAGAGAGAGTGATGATTTGAGAAGGACTAGTATAAAGGGTGGTGGGGAAAAAGGGAGCAAGAATATGATGAAATTTGGTCCCTGCCCCACCCCATCCGGGATTTTGGGGGAGAAATTGGGAGGGGAGTGATTGATAATTAGAGAGGTGGACAAAGGTAGGGGTGAGTGATAAGATAAGGTGGTGAGTGACGATAGGTGTAGCCCAGAGTAGAGTGAGTGACAGCTGGCTGTACAGAAAGACAAAGTTATAAGGGTATCAGGGTAGGAAGTGAGGGTGCTGCAGTGTAATCTGTTACACATAGGCCTAATGTAGGATATGAGAGTCAGAGTTCTCAGGGAGTCTACAGAACATTAAGATTATCTATTGCTTGTCATTTTCACCAGAACAATTTTGATGACTGAAGGAAAACAGAATGCAATAGTTTATCTGATCCATTTGAAATCTAAGTTGAGGTCATGACATAATCATGCTGTGAGAAATAAAAGCTTATGTAGAAGTATTGATGTTTGTAGCAATTTATGTTGACCATAATGAAGATTTATCTTGCATGTAAAAGCATTATTGAATTGAATGAAATCTGAATTTATTATTTTTTTTGAAATTTACTAAATAAGAGTATACCAATTGAAATTATGAAAACTAGAAAGCAATTTGAAATAGAGCAATTTGAAATATGTTATGCTAGTTAGTAACAGGTGGTTAAGTCATTCATGTTTTACAGGAAAATAAAATAACAAGCACAAAACTTCTTTATATATATATATATACATACATGTACAGTAAACTGTAGACACATTGGAACAAATACACATTTACTTACACCAATCAATATATCATCTATGTTTGTGTACAGATACACATTGTGTCATAAAATGTCTATGGTATGAATGAATATATGTGACAGATTGTTCCTGTATGTATTTGAATTATTATTACTACTACTATGTGGGACTGACATTCTGACAAAATAAATATAAAATCTTTGATACTTAAAAGTTGACTTTTGAATTGTGGCATATGTAAGGTAATGGCCTGGTTGTAAGCTATACATGTAAGTATTAAAATTAATCTTATTCTAATCTTTAAATCTAATTGAAACTAAAATCTCAATCTTTTGTACATTCTCTGAATTCAGTTGCTTTGTTTGTTGCAAATGAAATCCCATTAAACTTAAGCAATCAACTGAAGCCACGTATGACTGTTAACATTAATTAGTTTACAGATTACATTCCAGCTATGACTATTTCATCTTATCAAACACTGTGTGTGTGTGTGTGTGTGTGTGTGTGTGTGTGATCATTATTATCATTTAACATCTGCCTTCCATGCTGGCATGGATTGGACGATGTAGATATAGTTAAAAAATGTGGTGAATTGTGAAAAATGTAAAAAGAAGGAAAGTACACATAATTTTTATGTTGTACAATATATATATATATACACATGCATATATATATTACCAACACGGTCACTACTACTACTACAACCAACAAAAAATGCTCCCATGTGGACTATGTTGACACCAGTAAGGAACAATTATGAACTTTTCATTTAATTTCATTTTTTTTAAATATGTATTTTTGATAAGGTTCGTTCTTTCAAGAACCGAAATATGTTAAAAATATCTCTGACAAAATTATGAATTAAAATTCATTTTTTATATATTGCCGTTTTCAAACTTCTTTTTTATAAATACATATATATATATGCATGTATATTCGGTCAGTACTTCATATATCCTAAAAAGAAGCACACTCTAAAACATTAGAGCAGTAGTATATTTAGAAGATTGTTTGTTATGACCGGTCAGAGAGTGACCATTTGTTTTGCAAACTAACCATGAT
>NC_068982.1:113672733-113679728 GCF_001194135.2 Octopus bimaculoides
TATAATAAAAAGATATCTATCTATCTATCTATCTAGTTGACCCTGTTAGCTTTATTAAATTATTTACTATTTGCATTTTTAAATGTTGTTGTTGCTCTTGATTAGTTTTAATCAAGTAAGCTATGATTAAAAGCATCCCAGCTGTAACCATAAAGTCGTTTTGTATATACATTGCTACATTATTTCAGTATAGCCTTCTATCTGTACAATTGTAGAATGGAATTTGAGGAAAATTTGACTGCTATTTCTGTACAATGTTTCATGATTAGACCTTTGAATAACAGGTACACTCATCCAATTTCACTCACAAGGCTTGGATCAACCGAGATTAGCCACATGGACACATACATATATGTGTACAGGTATGGCTACGTGGTAAGAAATTTGTTTCCCAACCACATGGTCTCGTGTTCCATTACTTCAGCAAATGTCTTCTACTGTAGCCTGGAGTCTAGGACATTTACCCACCAATAGACAATAACCACTCCCCCCGCCAAGGACAATTACCCCTGAGGACAACAGATAATGATTTTTAAAAATTTTTGATACATTGGAGAGGGGATAATTAACCCAGCGGGGTAATTGTCCTAGAGGGTAGTTGTCGTCGGGAGTAATTGTCCTGTGATTGGGGGGGGGGGGGGTTAATTGTCCTGATACAGTAGCCTAGGCTGACCAAAGTCTTGTGAGTGAATTTGACAGACAGAAGCTGAAAGAAGCACAGTGTGTTTGTGTGTGTGTGTGTGTGTGCTCACACATGCATATTTATATAGGTGTGTGTGTATCTATGTGCATGCATGTGTATGTATATATGTGTGTGCATGTGTTTGTGTGTGTGATTGTTACTGTCTCTTTTACTTAACATAGTGTGATAATTGTAAATGAGTGTAACTGTTGCCATGCAACCAGAGCCCTTTGCTTTCCTTCTTCTCTGGAAGCATATCTAGACATTGGGAGATATTACCTTTCTTGCAAACATGTGAGATATGAGGGTTGGTGACAGGAAGTGTATCTGGCCTTTGAAAATCTGCTTTGATAAACTGTCTGATCCATAGAAACATGGAAAAGTTGGCATTAAAATGAAAATGTAGATATTTGTTCATTTTGTGACCACTTTTCCATGTGGGAATAGGTTAAGGTGATCGTATTATTGAGGCATTGTTTTACACCCTGATGCCCTTTCTGTCACTAAGAATTATTTCTCAAGTAAGGAATCTATTTCATATGTCTTTGAAGGCATGATGTAAGTGAATAATGTGCTAATAGAAATGACAGTATTACTTGTAGGGAGCAACTTTCATAGAGCACGAATATAAAGAAATGCACAGACACATATACATCGCCTAGCCATGTATGTAGCTATATTATGTGTGTGATCTTTTGTATTTACCACTGTCAAGAGATAATGAAGTAGAATAAATTCAGATTATGCAATAGAAGTAGTTCTACAATGCAAACCTTATTGATATCACATACTTCACATATTTGTGTCATTTAAATGCCAAAAGCTGCAGTTTAACATCTGAGAAAATACTCTTTAAAGATATATAGGGTTAAAAAATATAATATACTTCAGAGCTAGGAGAAAAGCCTTTATGTCTCTAAAGGGAATTTTTCTGGATGATAAACTGCAGCTTCTGGTCTTCAAACAGCACAAGTATATTAAGTATGTAATATTGTAATATAGAGCTTCTTTTATTGCATAATCTGAATTCATTCTACTTGTGCAACACCATTGCTAATCAGCAAATAGTTTTTACATTATCTGTATATGCTTCCAGCTAGAAATTTAGATTTTGTTTCAGAAATGACTTGAACCAGCTATAATGATAAGCTGTAACTACAGCAAAATATGTATTTACTGCTCTCATGGCCACTACTGGAGTAATTTCATTTTGCCTTGCTGTGAAGTATGCTGTGCTTTTTAAATCTATATATCTTTAAAGGGAGTTTTCCTGGACAATAAACTGCAGCTTCTGTCATCTAAACAATATGTGTATGTTAAGTATGTTGTATTAGTAATGTTTAGATAATGATGTTTTACCTTCCTAATCACTCAAAATAATCTCTCTTGGGCATAAGCTTGGGTCATATGTATTGTTGATTGCCCCAATGTCTGAATCATTTCATCCCCACTGATGTAATCCTAAGAAGTCCTGAGCAGTTTGTCTAGCATCAGTTTACAGCAGAAATTGTGAGAAAAGTGCTGAGTTCAACACCAGATTGCCTTAAAGGTCCTACTAAGGATTTTTTAAAGGTTTACTATCTAACTTTTGTCACATGAGGCAGCTTGGCTATTTACTCTAACTTGGAAATTCATATATGTAATGGAAATATGACCATTGCTTGTTAATGAGCTGCAAAATGAAGATGACTTTGTAGTCCCACTGATGATCTACAGTTTTTACCATAACTATCACATAAATGTCTCTTGTCAGTTAAATGCTATGCAGAAACATGTTGTTTGACAATGTGTGAAAGCATGCATCTCATCAAATCACAAATGGAAAGAATATTTGTTATATGATTGGCAGATGTTCTTCCAAGTTGCATAGATTTGTTATTAGCATACTTTGGTTCATGTCACCATCAATGACTAACAACACCTGTCATAAACAAACTCAGTAATAAGTTGAATACTTGAAGTGATAATAGATATCTATGGGATTTCTTTTCCTCTCATATCATTTAAATTTTGTATGCTTAGTACAATTAAGTATATTTTTCTCTCCATGATACCCCATCAATTGCATTTGTTCCCTAAGTTCTTCTTATGAATATTGACTTATATATTTAGATAAGATTTAAGCCAGTCTTTGGATCATTGGTGTGTGGCTTAGTAGTTACAACATTAGGCTCACAGTTGTTAGGTCATTCTTGGGATGGGCATATATGATATGCCCATTCTTGCGATGGGCATATGTCCTTGAGCAAGGCATTTCACTTCAAGTTATTCCAGTTTAATCAGCTGAAAGTTAGTTCCAGTGGTAGATGGGACTTAACTCTGCAATAGACTGGGACCTTGTTCAGGGGCATTGAGTGTAATGCACACTCAATCACTTAAACATCTTATAGTAAAAGTATGTGTGTGTGTGTTTGTGCATTTGTCTATTCATGTCTTTTCCTTGACAGTGCTTGGGCAATGACGACATCTGTTCATGTCCCACAGCTCAGTTGTTTCACATGTGAAAAAACACTGGAATTAGGTACATTACTGGAAAACAAGTAAGAAACAAATCTAAGAAGGGCAACCAGCCACTGAATGCTGCCTCAAGAAGTCTCATGCAATTCATGCCAGCATGGAAAAAGTTGGCATAAAAACAGTGATAATGACCGTGTGTGTGTGTGTGTGTGTGTGTGTGTGTACATGTGTGTGTGTGTGTGTGTGTGTGTACATGTGTGTGTGTGTGTGACTGATGTTTGATAACTGCATATTACATCACATGTACCCATTTAAGTATTTTTCATAGGTTGCACTCTGGTGATATAATAAAAATTATATATAGAATGCAAAAATATTTCAATATGATTTCAGCATTTGAATTACTCAGCAAAAAACAAACTTTGCAATGTTCAAAATAGTTATTCCATGGGCAAAAGCTCTGATTGAAATCTGTTTGTTTATATGAATACATTTCTACATTTCTAGCAATAATAATAGCGCTAACCAACCAATTTATACACCATTGTTTGAAAGGAGAAAATACTTAAATTAATCCACATTATGTTGATAAAATTGGCTGCTTTCTTTGTAGAACTGTCAACTATTTTAGAATTTTACTTTGTCTTCTCTCCAAACATTTTGGTTTCTATTTATTTACTGCAATTCAAGAAAATAGTCTACTTTTGAGATTTTCCTTTCTAAAAATGTTTGAATTGAAATAACTAATAAAAACATGATAGCTAAATCAATTTAGTTTTTATGCAAAAGAATTTCTATCCAAAACTATTTCCCTAAAATTAAGATAAAGAAAATCAACTTAGTTAAGAACAAAAATTATACTATTGTTTTCTTCTTTTTTTTTTTTTTCCAAGACACTGGAATATTTTTGCAGTGAAATTGTTGATTCTTTACTTACTTTTGATACAGCAAGCTTTTTTTTCTTTTATATATATTTTTATAATGTTGGTCTTTTGCATTGTTGGTACTAAAAAAGCCTCTCTCTCTCTAATAACAAATAACTATAAGACTTTTAGAAGATTAAAAACTGACTTTATGTTCATGAGCCACATAATTAACATAATTCTGTATACAAAACACAAAAAATATTTTCTCACTGCACAACAAAATTCTTCAATACCAAAATACAAAAAAAGAAAAATATTGCTAAAAAGTTGTTCATGCTAAGAAACAAGTTAGCATTTTTATGATTAAAGACCTTTTGGTTTGTATAGGCTGTCATATAAACTTTTTGAATGGAGTCTATTTATTGCAAGACAAAAGTCTATGTAAAGCAATCGTTTATTATTATTGGTTATTCAATAAGTTATGATAATATGAAAATAGGACTGAATAGCTTCAATTAGAAGGAACACAACAGGAATACTTGTGAAGCTTGTGAAAGAAAGCTATTGGGTCAAATTTTCTTTTTTCTTTATGCTTGTGGAAAAGTAGAGCCAACAATTTTGTGTTCACTAACAATAGAAGTGATCTTGAAATGTGGATTAAAGTTCTGGAGAAAAATACCAGGAATTAGCTTTTATATAATCCTTGGTAAACCTCATTGCAATGTCTCTCTCTATGAAAATTTCTCTTCCTCTTCACTATTCATGAGAATAGTTTTTTTTAATAAACTCATCAGAAAAGGAGATTCAACACCCTATAGAGTGTGCTGGGTGCATCTTATTGTGATACCAGCACTTGTAAGGTGGCTTTGTACACCTTTAAGCTATAAAATCTTCACTACTTTATGTTGCATCTGTTCATTCATGGTATTGTGTCTTTAAAGGGTGAACAGAAATGGTAATGATGGCAGAAGGAGAGCAAGGGAAAGAGAGTGAAAGAAAAGAGAGTGAAAGAAAAGAGAGTGAAAGAAAAGAGAGTATGACAGGAGAAACAAAGTGATTGGAATAAGAGACTAGTAGAAAGGGAATAAATGAAAATGTGACACTGGTAGTAGCTACATTGTTTCAATGTTTGTTTTGCTATACTTGCATGGATGGGCATGTCTTCTCCACATGTTGCCAAACATTATGGTGTTTTCTTTTAACCCCTTCTTAAGACTCAGTATCTTGAGATCAGTTTTCATAATTTCATTCTTTGTGAAGGTACATGGCTCAGTGGTTAGAGCATTGGGCTTACAATCTTGAGGTAGTAAGTTTGATTCCTCGACTGGGCTGTGTTGTGTTCTCGAGCAAGACACTTTATTTCACATTGCTCCAGTTCATTCAGCTGTAGAAATGAGTTTTGATGTCACTGGTGCCAATCTGCATCGGCCGTTGCCTTTCTCTTGGATAACATCGGTAGCATGTAGAGGGGCGGCTGGTATGCATGGGAAACTGCTGGTCTTCCATAAACAACCTTGCACAGACTTGTACCTCAGAGGGGAACTTTCTAAGTGCAACCCTATGGTCATTCATGACCAAAGGAGGTCTTTTTCTTTTCACTTCATCCTTCCCTTTTCTCCACAAGTTTCATCCACTTTGAGTGTAAAGCACTAAATATGAAATGAAATGTGTGTGTTACCAGCTCACGCTCTTCTGTTCGTCAGGCTGAGAGAAGTAAACTGTCAAGGTATCAGTCACTGTCTGACTGGTTCATGGTTGAGCCTGTGGCAGTGGAGAATTCTGGTGTTCTTGACACCCAGACCATATCTCTGCTCACTGCTATCAGAGTGAAGTTGGCTGTCGGCAAGTGCAAGTCCTGTGAGCCAAAGTGACTGTTCCAGTGCATCTTCTTTGCTATCCTCCAGAGCAACACCTTTCCGTTTTGTCTGCTGGGACCATGAAATAGTCTGACATACAGGAAATTGTATGTTCCACTCCTTAATGCAAAGTTACTTCATATATTTAAGCTTCTTTATAAATATCCATTTCTTATTAATTTACACACAATGACAGATCAGTCTCTTAAATGATGAGTTACCATGCATTTGGTTGATCTGGTCAACCTAGGACTAAACAACTGAATATTAATGATATTAAATTTGTTCCATTAATATCAGTGTACATTTAAAAAATGGTTATAAGCTTTGTTGCTTCTCTTTTTCTCCCCCCCCCCACTCTCTCTCTTTCTCACTCTTGGTTTTTTTCCTCTTTTTTAGAAAAGAAAGAATTTTCAAAATTCAGTATTAAAATTTGAAAGATGTGCTTGGGATCTATCTATAATGGTTGACTGTAACTTTCTAAAGCAATCTAAATGTAAGAATTATAAACATCCTGTTAAAACATCTACTCACTTCGTATCTAAACTCATTCTGCAAAGAATGGAGAATTTTACTTTTATAGTTATATACTCTATCCTTCTCAGTTATTAGTTCAAAACTGATATCTGAAAGACTAGATTCATGCTAGCCAGTGTGAGGCTATCTGAGTAGTCAATTAGTCTCCTGAAAACAATAAGCAAATCTCTTGCAAATTATATTGTCACATTGCAACATATGAAAACACAATGACTCGTTAGATAATATAGTGTTAGAAACACTGAGTCTGGAAGAAAGATGCAATAGACACAACAGGAATGCCTTTGGTTATGTCTCCCTGATCAGCTTTGGTTTAAAGTTAAGCCACAACTTGACTTCATGCTCTACTTCTGACAGCAATTATGAAAGCAGATTAGCCTTGATTAATCCTTATAAAATTAGAAAAAAATTTGCTTTCTAATGTACTGAATAATGTGATCTTCTTTATAGCTGGCTAATATTTATGAATGAATTTGTAAGGGCTAAACGATAAGCTCTCTGTGTATTGAAGGTGAAATAAATATATATATCATCTATATATATAAAAATGAGAATGTGTGTCTGTCTGTCTGTCTGTCTGTCTGTCTGTCTGTCTGT
>NC_068982.1:113680252-113695036 GCF_001194135.2 Octopus bimaculoides
GGAAGAGCCCTGCTTCTCACATGGACAACTGTATGTTGGCTGCTCAAGAGTGGGCAGCAACAAAAAACCTATTTGTATATGCTCCACAAGGGAAAACAAGGAACATAGTTTACAATGAGGTGTTATAATCACAACAGCAAGAAAGTATGTACATGATCACCTTCTTTTACGAAACTTCATTGACCTTCATATATTTATATTGATATACATATATATACGTGTGTTTGGGTGCGTGTGTGTATATACATCTCTATATATAAAGATGATGCGTAGTCTAGACGGCGTTTTTAGATTTCATTATTCTCTTTAACCCGGGCAACGCCGGGTATTTCTGCTAGTTATACTATAGTTATACTACAGGATACCATTAGCGAGATAGG
Source organism: Octopus bimaculoides (assembly GCF_001194135.2). Lineage (NCBI taxonomy): Eukaryota > Metazoa > Mollusca > Cephalopoda > Octopoda > Octopodidae > Octopus > Octopus bimaculoides. Next base: position 113,680,633 of record NC_068982.1, read on the forward strand.
AATTACAGACAAATAATAAAAAAAAAAAATTTTTAAACCAAAGGAAGAAGAGATTTTGTCAATGATTTAGCACTAGTTTTCAATGTAATGCATACATTATCTGTTCTTCACATATATATTCCTTTTAAATGGAAATTCCCTACTAAAAGTTAAGCTCTGCAAGAATTTGATGAAAGTTAAAAGCTTTGCACGATTTCATTTGTGACATTTCCTATGTTAGTTCAATAACCTCTTTGCATGTCTAAATTCAAATTCTTCAGTATTTTTCTGATATCTTTTATTAGATTTGGTAACATTTTCATATTGAGTAATATCTGTAGATCTTTATCTGTTGAGTCAAATATAATTACAATATATAATTTTAACATTATATGGAAAACAAGCACATAACACAAATGAAAAATTGTATTGAATGTATTTTAAAACTTAACTGTACTGACAATGAATCTTAGACATTTTAGGATTAATTGTGATTATCTATTCTTTAACACACACACACACACACATATATATATGCGGCCTTATTAATTTCTTTCTCTCATGATATACTCTGGATCAATATAACTTATCATCTAATATTGTTTAGTATTAGTGTAACTTGAATAATCCAGACTGTAAGTTTAAAACTCTTTTTAAAGAATAAAAGAAATGTCAAATGTTTGATCTTTAAATATTTATCTCTTTTGCATCTCAAGGTGGTAAATTTGTATTTAAAAAAATATGAATTTATAATGTATCTTTTTGTGTGATTCTTGCATTCCATAAGGTTATTAACAGATGGGAAAACAACATTCTTTTAAAAAATATAATTTTGAAATTATTAGCAAGAACAAAATTTTGACAAAACTTGTAAATTTTATTGATTTTTTTTTTCCTTATATTTTTCTTGCTTTAAATTTGATAATGTTATATTTTGTAAAAGTTAAATTTGGTACAAATTTCATGAAGTAAAATGTATGATGTTAAAGTGTTCATTGCTCTTTCTGAAACCATAAATGATAATTCTGTCTGTCTTTTACATAAACTGTCATCTTCCTTTATGGTAGAGAAGCCATCAATTTTCCTGATGGTACATAAACCATCACCTCTTCTTGTGGTAGATCATGTCTGGTAAGTTCATTGTCATCAATTCACCACAGAGAAAGTTTACCATCATCAATTCACTTGTTTTTTTTTTCTGTAAAATAGTTTTTAACTATAAATGGTGAGATACTATGGATATATTTTCTTGGTAAACTTTCCTCACAGTGAACTTTCTCATGGTGAACTTTCTTCATGGTAAATTGATGGCAGTGAATTTACCTGTAGTCATGGCAAATAAACCATTAACTCTCTTGATGTTACATAAACAATCACCTCCTCTTATGGTAGATAAAACAGCAACTCTCTTGGTATTACATAAACCATCACTTCTCCCTATGGTAGATAAACCATCATATCTCCTAATGTTATATAAGCTGACACCTCACCTCATGGTACATTGGTCTTTCTAAAACCATTAATAATAATCCTGAACCTTTTTATTATTACCTACATTAAGTAAAAAGCAACACATTTATCCACTGGCAATGAGAAGCTGATTATTGTCAAGATCAACTTTGTCACTTAGCATTTTGGGTTTGATGAAATAAGTACTATATTGAGATTGATAAAATAATTGTCAGATAAGTATAGAACCAATTAATAAACTATTCTCATCCTTTCAGGTTTGTTGTTTGTGTCAGCATAAGAAATCATTAAAATTACATAAGTTTATGTAACATGAGGAGAGTTTATGCACCATAAAAAAAGGCAATGGTTTTTGTAGCACGAGGTTTAGATACCAGAAGAGGAAGTAATGGTTTATGTAACATGAGAAGTGAAGGTTTATCTACTATAAGGAAAGATGATGGTTTATGTGCTATGAAGAGAAGTTTATGGAATGTGATATGAGGGTAGGTGATAGTTTCTGAACCAAAAGGAGAACTAATAGATCATGTATGATAAGATGAGGTGATGGTTCATGTGTGATAAGAAGAGGTGATATTTCCATACAACAGAAGTGATTTATATATTGTAAAATGATGGTTCACATTAGCCATCACCTCTTCTTATGACAGGAGATGGAAGAGTGATGTTTTATGATAGGTCATGAGAAAACATGGTGGTTTGTGTTTATAAGCGAACACCAGAGAAATGAGAAGAGAGCAGCTTAAAATATCACATCTTCTCATAGTACATAAACATATTTCATTTTACAAATGTTAACTGTTGCTTTTTGGTGATTCAGACTATCATTAGTTGTCTTGGACTTTATTTATTTCTATTTATCTTAAATTATTTACGTTAGGGTAGTGAAATGACACAAATGGATAGAGCTAATATGAGTTTCTTACTGTATATATTCTATTTCATTATGATTTCGGTATCACTGGAATTAACTTTCATTCTTCCTTGATTGATAAAATAAGAATTACTTTTGCATCAGAGTGTAAATATATGTTCTAATGCTAAGACAAATCATTATTTCAGATTTAGCGAACTGAATTGAAGAGATGATAATTCCTAACAAAATTATCTCATTTTGTTGATCCGTTTTAAGTTCAAATTCTTCCAAAGCAAATATTATATTTCATCACACTGAGGTTGAAAAACAATCTATATATTTCTACAGCAGTACCTTTCTATATACTTACCTTACCTACCTTTTATGTCATAATCTACACTATGGAACTAAATTGAAGACATAATCTATTAGACGCACATCATTTATATACCTCTACTAGAGATATTCATAAGACTGATAAGTAGATATTTAAAATTAAGTATGGTTTATATATATATATATATATATATATATATATATATGCAATAATTATAAACATTTAGAATATGGAGACTTGTACATCCTCAAGATTTATTTCCTCTTAATTTATAATTACATACAGCGTATTTTTATGATTGTTATGACCTACATATGTTTCCACTGTACAAAATATGGGCAGCTGCACATGCATCTGGGCTTGATTTTCTGTGCAGCTTTTTCAGGGTCTGTGCACTTGGCTAGAGGATGAACAAGTTGCCATATTGTATATTGTTATAATTATTGCCAATATACACTCAAGATTATATTACCATCCAGATACGTGAACAGAGAATTACTCATTGGAAGAATTTACAGCATGACTGATAACTAATAGTAGTCATTGACATTTAATACAAATTGATGAGGTTGGCTGTAACCTGGAGCATAACTGAGTATCACCATGGTATCCACCCACATAATATATCCCTCCAAACTCATACTATATATATATATATATACAGCTGGATGCCCTTCCTAATGCCAATCACTTCGAGAGTGTAGTGGGTGCTTTTTATGTGCTACCGGCATGGGAGCCAGTCAGGCAGCACTCTCATCAGCCATGTTCGGATGGGGCTTTTTACATGCCACTGGCACAGGAGTCAGTCAAGGCAGGGGAGCTGGCATTAATCATGTTCAGATGGTGCTTCAGCTGGATGTCCTTCTTAACACCAACCACTTTACAAAGTGTAGTGGGTGCCAAGTAGCTTGCAATACAGGAGAGAACAGATACACACTCACACACACACGCACACACACACACACACACACACACACACACACACACACAAGCAAACACACAAACACACACACAAACACACACACAAGCAAACACACACACACAAGCATACACACACACACAAGCAAACACACACACAATAGGTTTCCATTCTGTTATGCCACTCAAATTTCAACACAGCGCTAGCAGTGGGAGCAACCCAGAACCACATGGTTACAAAGCGAACTTTTTAACTATGCTCTTATGCATGCACCTATATTAATGATATGCCTTTTTTAGAATCCAGTTTAGTGGGACAGATGCTATACTTCATTACTGAGACTTAGACTTTGTCTTTCACCCTTTCAGAGTCAATAAAATAAGTACCAGTTGAGCACTGGGGTTGATATAATCAACTTTTTCCCTCCCCCCAAATTGCTGGCCTTGTGCCAAAATTTGAAACCAATAGATTTTATACAGTATTAGAATAATCTTACAGTTATTTTCTTTGATATCATTCCATAGATAAGATTGTTTACTTCCTGATGTAAAGCACAAAAGTAATTGAGAGCATTCCTGACAGAAGAGGTGACAAGAATGTAACTGGAAATAAAGCATTCATAAGACTGTGCATTCAGTGTTACTTATACCATCTAAAGAATCTAAGGTTTCAAACAAAATACAATTTCAAAAGCAGTTATATATTTCAGGGTTCTCTGTGACCTTCCAACTGCCTTATAGTACAGTTAGTTAGTATACAGTAGAATCAATTCAACCAATAATAATAATACCCCCACCATCTTCCTCCAGCCTTGTACCATAAAAAGAACTCATTATCCATATTTTACTACTAAATTCACTCAAGTGATCTTCTATGATGATGTTCTAATTTTTCTCATGAACAACTAGATGATGGAAACTTAAAAGCAGAATCTGAGTTGAAGAGGAAGATGGCTGTTGTGTTGTTTATTAATAACTTGGAATCTAGCTACTCCAACCATGGATTGTTCAGCATATAGCCATCTGGATAGTATCACATATGCATTCAGACCTGTACAACTGAGTTTTATTTATTATTATAATTTTTTTTCTTTTTGCATGAGTAGTGACATCTTTAGGATTGGATCTATTTGTAGACTCATTTAATATAATTAACATTATTGTAATTTATTTTTTAACCTTCTCAAAATTATAGATTTTTTTTTCCATGTTTTTATTGTCATTGTGTGCTCCTCTAGGAGTACTCAAGGCTTGCAGCCCAGAATGTTATTCTATTACTAGTAAATTGTTTTAATTTTGTATCTATACAATCTTTCATTGGTATGTTTTATAAACATCTCCAGATATTTATATTTCTACACACACACACACACACATACACATGCATGCATACATAGATACATAGATTCATACATATCTGCATAAATATGAGAGAGCGAGAGATGAAAGTATTATATATATGTAGTTTCCAGGAGAGATGTAACTCTGAATTAAGAACTTAAGAACTGATTAACATAATGACAACCCATACCTGCATGGGAAGCGAATGTAAAAATAATAATGATGATGATAATGATGCTGTTCCTTTAGGTATGGGTATTTGTATAAATGGTGAATAGGCTACCTCAACATGAGTCCTAATTTTCTGATCGAAGTGTAGAATTCTTTCCCACTACTGAAAACATAAGGTTTACAATCTGTTTGAAATATGAATTTAAATTGAATTTGATAGACGTAAGGAAATTTTGGTAGGAGAAACAATAACAAAAAGAAAACCCTCTTCCCTATATTACAGCTGCAATACATTAAATAATAACAAGAAAACAAAATGAAAGATTAATGTGAAGGAAATGAAAAATGAATTGAGATAATATGAATTTTGCTTCATAGAATGAAAAATAAGTTAGTATTATTGTGTATAAAAATAATAATTACAATTGGATTAATAACATCAAAACTGAAAAGAAAGAAGGAAACCCAACAATAGGATAAGGATGCTAATTTCTTGGAATTTAATGGCTGTTGTTTTTTTCTTTTCTAAAGCTATTAAGCAAAGTATATTGCCGAATAAATGGATAATTTAATTTAACTCATGATATCCGAACAATGTTCCATAAAAAGGATTGTAAATATTTAGTGATAATCTGTTCAGAAAGTTATAAAAGTGCACATATAATAGCGTAGATTTTATAAAATCTATTTTATAGTAATTTGTTTTAAAATTAACAAAAGAACAAACTATTTTGTAGCAATATTTATTGCAATTTCCTAACTTCTTTGAGTTAATTGAAAGTGAAACAACAATGCAAAAAGTGTTATAAATTAAGTTTGATTTTGCTATTACTATTTACAACATGGCTTTTCAATTTCTTTTGTAATTATCACCCAGATCCAATTACTTCTTGAAAAATATTTAATTAATTTAGGTTCTGTATTTCTTTCATGGTTTAAAAATGCTTCTCTGAGATAACTTGGGTGATTGGTGAAATAAAAGTAATAAGGTGAAAAAATATGATTACATTTAGTGACCCCATCTCAAAATGAGCCTTATCTCCTCTGTGACACTACTATCGTTATTATCCTCATCACTATCATCATTACCACCAGCATCATCAGCATGAATCCTTGCATCCTCTTTGCTAAAAACAATTTTTTTCTTCTTTGTTTGGTTATTCAAGCCTGGTGAATACCCTATCATCATGTATTCTTATCACTTTTCAGCTCTAGGGGCTTAACATGTTATTTCACTTTCAGTTGATTTGAAGAATTTAGGAAATCACAATAAATATCATTATAAATTAGTTTATGTTTTGTTAATTTTAAAGCAAATTACTACAAAATAGATATTATAAAATCTGCTACTCTTACACTTGCATTTTGAGGAATCTCTAAAAAGATTATCACCAAATGTTTATAAACCTTTTTATTGATGTTGATCTATATCATCACTAGTTAAATTAAACATTGACGGATAATGAATTATATATATTCAAAAGTCCAAGTACTTTGCTTATTCTTGAGCTAATTAGATGACGAAGCATTTGACATCACCAGATAGTAATTATAGGCATGTTTCAACTTACATTGTTTCAAGTTGCATCTTTTTCAACTTGACACTGTTTTTTAAAGAAATTAATGGAAATAATAACCCATAACTTCAGTTGAATTATCTGACTTTACATCAGTCTCAGTGAATATATTTAAAACCATTAAAATTTTATAATACTAGTACTGAAGTGAAAAATCAAGTAAAATACATGTGGAAATATGTACAAACCATTTATTAAAACAAATTTAAGCTAATAGAGTTTTACAAATATTTCTTTCATGTCACATCACTTTTCAAGTTAAGTGGCCAACATATGTTGAGGTATATTCTTTCTGAATGTTGTTATCTAGTTGCGGGTTAGTTCTCAACTAAGTGACTTAAGATCTAAGACCTACTCATCTCCTTTTTCAAACATAGTGTATCTAGGACTACATTATCCATTATGTTCTTCCAGTTTTATAAATGGTGGTGTATGATGTGATTGAGATTTGGTTGCTATTTCCAGTAGATTATATGAGAGTGTAGGGTTGTCCTTATTGGTTCATATCACTTTTGTTTGAACGAACTTCATGTCATCAATAAAGCAGTAACAGAACAGCAATAGATCCAACTGAACACTCATACAGGCATCAGTATTATATTTCTCATATCAGTTAATGGTCTTTATAATTAAACATCTTCATTCTCATTATTGGCAATTATATTTATTGCTTCATTCCTAAATAACTAAATCAGATGACATCACCAACTCATATTCATATATTCATATCAGTAGATGTCTCCTGTTTCCTTAGTCTAGTTCTTTATAATATTTTTAAAAAATGATACTGGCATGAGAATACATGAAGTTTCTCAACCAAGTATTCTCAGGTTCAGTCCAACTACATGGCAACTTAGGCAAATGTCTTCTTCTATAGCCCTAGGCTGACCAAAGCTTATGAATGGGCATATATGTGTGTGTGTGTGTGTGTGTGTGTGTGTGTGTGTGTGCATGTATCCTTGTCTTGACATTACTTGATGACTGGAAATGTGCACCATTGCCGCGAATACAATGTTGTTCTTTTGCAGTTCTCTGTGGGAAACAGGTGAGGATTAATGACAGAGAAGGCATTCAGCCATAGATTATCTACCTCAAAAAATTCAGTCTGACTCATGCAAGCATGGAAAACTGAATGCTAACTGATGATGATTTTAGTCAAATGAAAAGCAATGATCATGACCCTTTTATGAGGTGGTGCTGAAAAGTTCCTGACTTTAAGGGTGTCAGGAAAGGCCTGGTTGGAGGCCCAACCTCCCAAGTTCTTTTACAAGGCTTAGAAAAACTGACGGACCGCCGTAATAAGTATGTGAATCTGAGAGGAAAATATGTTGAATAAAATCATAAATTTATTCTCCTGCATTTTCTTTAACTCAAAGCCAGGAACTTTCTAGCATTCCCTTGTTGAGTGAGCTTCACTAAAGACACCCAAAAGTATCAGGAAGTGATGTTCAACGGGTCGATGAGTTATGTACCAGCCAGATAAGCCAGGTAATATTTGAACTCAGAATTCAAAAGATGGAACAAATCTTTCAATGTATCCAGTTTAGTGTTCTTACTCTTCCAGCATTCTACCCTTTTGGATTGGTACTATTATTTTAATCAATCCCAAAAGAATGAAGAGCAAAGTTGACTCCAGTGGAATTTGAATGCAGAGTGCAGACAACCAGAGCAAATACTGCAAAGTGCTTTGTACAATGCTCCAATGACTCTACCAATTTACTATCTAGTTTCATTTTTCAATTTTGTATTCAGCTTTTCTCATAGGTTAACTCATGGATGATGTTGCAGTAAATTTCAGCGTTACTGAGTTCCTAAGGGGTCAAGAACCTGTGGTTCTAGAGTCACGTGCAGCTCATTAGCCTTCTGTGAGTAGCTGTGAGGCATTCAGATCCTGCTCCTGTTCTATCGGTGATATAGTGAGCAAACAAATAAATCGTTTTCAAGAGTGAATTTATTGCCTGGCAGACTAACAGGTACTAATTAAATCTTAAAAAATTTCATTTAGGATATTTATAAAAATGAGTTCTCCATCGGTTATCTAACAACTAAGCATGGATTTGTTTCATTTGCAGTACAGTTTCATTGAAGACTTTAACGAATAGCTAATTTCAGATTTGTTATATTTTCAGACCTATAAAATTAATCATGAGATGAAACTGTTGCTTATCTGTCTGTCTGTCTACATTTATACATATCACCATCATCATCATCGTTTAACATCCGCTTTCCATGCTAGCATAGGTTGGACGATTTGACTGAGGATTGGCAAAACAGATGGCTGCACCAGGCCCCAATCTGATCTGGCAGAGTTTCTACAGCTGGATGCCCTTCCTAACGCCAACCACTCCGAGAGTGTAGTGGGTGCTTTTATGTTCCACCAGCATAAGGATCAGTCTGGAGGTACTGGCAATGGCCATGCTCAAATGGTGTTGTTAGGTGCCACCTGCACAGGAGTCAGTTCAGTGGTGCTGGCAACGACCTCACACGAATGTTTTGTTCACATGCCTATATATATATATATATATATCAATTTAAATAAGAGCCATAATGCAATCCATAATAAAACTTGTTTAATAACCTATGCACATTTCAATGCAAGATCCCAACTACTCTTGTCTGAGATAAGAATATGGAGTCTTGCATCTCTTCAGGGTCAAGTTACATTAATTCACAGCAGACAGCAAACAACAGACAACATTAATAGTTGTCCTTAAATTACATGTGTATAAAAGAGTTATAATCAGGTTGTAACGACATGAACATATTGAAACTGCTTACAATATCGGGTAAGAAAACCGTTGTATAGTCAAGTAACTAAGTAGAGTTTGTAACAGGATTGATAGATTTATACAGAGAAGGCATTACAGAACTTTTAAGAGTTACTTCTAAAGGCAGAATTGATTGAATTAACAGGAACAAACAGGAGATGAAAATATTTGTCAGGTTATTTTAAATTATTGAAAGAGAAAGAAATAAGCACTGAAAATTTGCTATCAGTAGGAATAGGTGGAGAGCATAAACATGAAAGGATTAAGAAAAGATTTGACTCTACTGATGAATTCAGTTGGTCAAAAATTGTTTTCTTTTCATTGTATCATTCACCCTTTCTCTCTCAAATGTATGAAAATTATGTATCTCAATGTCAAAATTGTTACAAATACAATGGCAAAAAATGTAAACCACTGGCAGTTCTAGGCATTACTGCATGTTGGTTGTACTTATTCAGATTTATTGCTACATAGCAATGTCTTGTGACTTTTAAAAGGTAATGTTTTGTAAAGATTTACATCTCGCATAGAATATGTAAAACAATTTTTACAAACTCTTAGTAATAATGATAATAGCTATCCTAGACTGGAAGATCTTGATTATTTGTAAAAGTTACATTTTATGGCTTTAAACTTGCTTGGCAAAAAACTTCAGTTGTTTGAAAAGATTTTTAACATTTGAGGACAAATTGTTTGTGAAGGACACTGAAAAATTGTAAACCAGTTCATTGCACCCCACTTGGAAACATTGAAGAAAGAAAAAATAATGTCAATAAAAGCTATTTACAGAAAACCATCATAAGCATGCAAAATGAATTGAGTAAATGGTTTATAGATTTTCATAGCAAAATAGTAACTTTAGTGTTCCCTACAACACCCATTGTCACTGAAATATCAGAAATAAATCTATCAGTATTTCTGAAGATTAGTCAGTCTGACCTTCGATGGACATAGCTGATATAACTGATAAGAAATTGTGATCATGAAGATTGTTTTATATATATATTCAAAGAACTCAAATCAGTCTACCACTAGAAGCCAGATTTGCAGAAATTTATAAATGGACTGAAATTCAAACAAATCTAAAGCCAAAGAAAGTGATATTTGATGCTTGGAATTCAATTCAGATAATTATTGAAAAAATATTGCAAGATTGTCATTCAGTGTTATATTGATTTTTGGATCAAACTATTTGTGCATACAAACTTTTTACAAATGGATTTAATCCAATCAAAATATCACACAAAGTTATCTGACCAAAGCTTGCAATCTTGTATTAAAATAAAAGCCATGACTTATGAACCCATATTGAAGCAATTTCAGATAAGATTCAGAACGAAAAATCAAATTAAGTAAGAAAACACTAACGAAATACATGTTTTTTTTTATGTATTTTTGTTTATAGTAAATTATGTAGCTTCAGTAGTCTACATTTTATTTTTATATCATTATTATTTTCATTTATTTCTTTTTTATTTTTGCTACAAGTGACTTTTCAGATTGATAAGGTTCATGATCTCTATGTTTTGACATTGATTGGTATGTGAAGGAAAGATGGTTGCATACAGTTAATCCCAAATGTTTTGACAATATTCACTGTAAAAATACAAAATAATTGACGGTAGAAGGTACTCATTGAAGCGGTACACTAAGGACTAGTTAGAAAGTGGTTAGTATGATAGGAAAAAGGATCATGAGTGAAATACAAGGAGTGCTGTGATACTACAGTTGTTCAAACTATATCAGTATTGAACAATGCATGTTAGATGATGTTGATGATGAACATGTGTATATGTGAGTGATGTGGAGTAATTTGCAAAGCAAAATATAGGACTCCATTGTACATCCATTACATATAATTGGTGTGTATTTCTGTGGATGTGTGTATATATATATCTTCTCTGTCCATCTGTTTAATGCTGTAAAAGGGGGCACAGAAAGCCAACAGAGTTTTATAGAGAAAATGAAAACACAACACAAATAGATGTATGTAGGTCTAAACTTTTCATCAGTTGCTTTTGGATATTACCACAATTTTAACACCTCCTGGCAATGCTGTTAAACCTAGCAATATCATTAGCATTAAGCAGCCAGGATATAGATAGATAGACAGACGGAAGAAAATACAAAACAATAAATGGAAAGATAGTATATATAGACTTTCAATTAAATAAGACAAGTTGCGCAAAATCTCTCTCTCTCTCACACAAATACACACGCACATACACATTGCAATTTTGCCATTCATCCTCTTAGGATCGATTATTAAAGTATCAATCCAGTGTGGTGGATGGACAGAAACTTTCGAGCATTGAATAAGAAACCTTTTAGTATTTGTTCTGGTTATTTACACTCTGAGTTCAAATCCTGCTATAGTCTATTTGAACACTCTGCTGCAAGCATTCAAGCTATGTCTTCAGTTTGAGTATACTTCTCTCCCTGGCACCAGTCCTGGAAATCCTGTAAAGAGTCTTGGTTATTGCTCTGCTCTTGGCTAAACAATAAGCAATACATAAATCTTGATAGTATTGCACTGATAGCTACAAAGATTTTCTTTTATTGATGCTCTTTTAACTAAATGACTAAGATTATACACAAATTTGTTGGACTAGTCATGACCTGGGGTTAAACACCAACAACTAAAACAACAAATGTCTTGATACATTGTATCACTCCTTATTTAAACTTTTCATACCTATCATCTACTCAGTATAGGGCACTAGTCTACCAACCATAAGAGGTTCATCTTGTATTCCCAGTAGTGTGCTTGCTACATAAACTTGTCAGAGACTGGACAGTATCAAGGTTTGTAGTCTTGTTCATGTGAAGTGGCTGGAGTTGTTTTTGCACTTGGCATATATTTGTGTATGGTGGTGGGCGACAACAAAGTACTCAGATGTATGACCTTATTATCACTGTCTATTTAGCTTCCGTTAGCTTGTAATTGAGACTGCCTCATGGTCCCAGCAGACAAAATGGAAAAGACATTGCCCTAGAAGACAGCGAGGGAGATGCACTGGAACAGCCACTCTGACTCATGTAGCTGGAGCAAGGCAATACCCACAACTCTTTATAGGGTCTCAAAGACTAATGGGAGAGAGAATGGTATTCTCAAACTGGAGACATAGCTTGAAGGCTTGCAACAGACTGTTCAAATAGACTATAGCTCACACTTGTCTGCTATCTTTTGTCAAACATCTAATAACTTTTCTTTCATCTTTTCCTCAAATGTTGAATATATCTTATTGTTCAATCATTTGAACTATTATATTCTATGACTCTTGTTTCTTGGTCAGCACTTTACTGTACATTGCATTTCAAGGATGTTTATGCCCTCCACCCACACAACACCACATGATTTTCTGTGTTCTTTGAATTCTTTATTTTATGTATGAAAGATAGTTGTTGATATATTTCCATTAATGTACATGTCTCTATATTTATATGTCTTTTGGGGTGTTAAATATAGGAACTAAATAACATAATATTTGTTTAGAGCAATAGAATTTCTAGGTCCATACAAACCATAACAAATAAGATAATATGAAAAAGAATTTAATTAATTAATTAATTAATTCTAAAATAAAACCAGAATACCGTTATATTTTCGGCATTTATATAGTGATTGAATTTGATAGATTATGATTCAGAACTTTGATGTGTGTGTGTGTTGTGCATGTGTGTGTGTTGTGTGTGTATGTGTGTGTGTATGCATGCGTGTGTGTGCACATGTGCTCTTCTACATTGTGTTCTTTTTCTTCTGCTTGTTCCACCTAATATATTTGTGTTTGTGTGTGAGTGTGTGTGTATTTATCAGTGTCCATGTATGTGTCTATGCATTTATAACATAACACCATCAATTAAAAACCAGACTGGTGTTGAGTCAAAACTACTAAACTCGGCCAGCAAAATAGAGAATGATAAATTAACTACCAGAGTAATATAAATACTGGGGTTGCTGTGATTGACTCTTGAAGTGTCCCAAAATGGCCACAGTCTAATTGTCTAAAATAGTATAAGCATATATAAATATATAATATGGTCATGATGTTATATTTGCAAGTATTTCTACTAAGAAAATAACTTTATGAACAAAGTAAAGCAAATGCAATATATATATATACATCATGATGCAAGAGTTTTAAAATATAAATTAATGTAGTTTGTGTGTTCTATTAAAGTTGAAGGGATTAACTTTATGTTCTATTCAAGTTGAAGGGATTAACTTTATTACTTACTGTAAAAACCCATGTAATTTACACACATTTTTCGCAAAAATAAAAATAAACTTTAGTGGGTGTGTAAATTACATGAGTAGATCGTTTGCAGAAGTGTTTTGGAATTTTTTTTTTGTTGAAAAAAGACATGCAAAACGGTAACATTCATACCGGAAGTTGGCTCATTTAATGGGCATAAATTACATGAGTAGATCATTTCCAGAATTTTTTTAGAATTTGTTTTGTTGAAAAAAGATACACAGAATGAAAGCATTCATACCAGAAGTTGACTCATTTAATAGGCTTAAATATAATGAAGTTGACTTTTATTTATGCTGGATGGTATAATGCTTACTTTTTCTGTATAAATTTACTAAAACCATTAAATGGATAACTACATTTTGAAGTCTGATGTACAAGCTGGAAATCACAGTCTGGGCCATATTTTACATATTTTACTCAGTTGAGTAAAGTGTCATCCAGGCTGATGTTTATTGGTAATTAAACTTAGTTTGCAACACCTGTGTGTATTTATCAGCTTTGTTTTTGTTGATAATTCTTAACTCTTCCTGTATACGCGCATCTGTGAGTGTACGTAAGAGAGAAAGGCAAGCACACATGTATATATACATATATATGCATACATACGCATGAATATATATATATATATATATGTATATATATATATATATATATATGTATGTATGTATATAGAAATATATATATATATATATATATATGTATGTATATAGAAAGATATATATATATAT
>NC_068982.1:113695199-113696532 GCF_001194135.2 Octopus bimaculoides
TTTTTTTTATATATTATTAGTGTTACTTAATATGTTTTGCTAAATTGCTGTTTCTTTTCAGATTTCATTAGAAAAAGGTAATTAAAATTCATTAAAATGACAGATCTATCGGACTTTCAAAGAGGTCAAATTATTGGTGCTTGTATGGCAGGTGCTAGCATAACAAAAACAGCCAAAATTTTTGGTGTATCAAGAAGTATTGTCTTGAAAGTAATGACAGCCTTTGAGAAAGAGGGGAAAACCTCATCAAAACAAAACTCTGGAGGAAAACCAAAACTTTCAGATAGGGACCATTGGGCTGTGATGCGAATTGTTAGAAAGGGTCACAAAAGTACAGCTCCCAAAATTACTGCAGAGCTTAATGACCACCTCGAGAACCCAGTTTCCACAAAAACTGTTCACTGGGAGCTGCACAAAGCCACATTTCACAGGAGGGTTGCAATCAGAAAACCACTACTTTCAAAAACAAACGTTGCAAAGCATTTAGAATGGAGTAAAAACCTACAGAGTTGGTCCCTTGAGCAGTGAAAGAATGTTATTTTCTCAGATGAGTCATCCTTTACCCTATTTCTGACCACTGGTCGAATATACGTGTGGAGACAGGCAAAAGAAACATTTGACCCAAACTGCATTCTTCCAACTGTTAAACATGGGGGAGGATCTGTGATGATCTGGAGGTGGGGGCTATATCTTGGAAATCTGCTGGCCCAATGGTTTCCCTTCATGGCAGAATTAATAGTCAAGACTATTTAAGCATTTTATCTGATCAAATTCATCCTATGGTTGCGGAACTGTTTCCAGAGGGAAAAGCAATCTTTCAGGATGATAATGCACCAGTTCACACAGCTAAAGTTGTTACTGAATGGCACGGGAAACAATCTAGTGAAGTTGAACATTTTATGTGGCCACCACTGTCCCCAGATCTCAATATTATTGAACATTTATGGTGCATTTTAGAAAAACAAATAAGGAGTCGATATCCTCCACCATCATCACTACAAGAACTGGAGACTGTTTTAGTCCATACCTCGTAGAATTCAAGCTGTAATTACTGCCAAAGGCAGCCCTATCTCATATTAAAATTAATTTGTTTAAAATTTTAAGGTGTTTCCGTTATTTTGTCCAACCCCTGTATATATATTTTATTCTCTCTCTGTTTATTTTCTCATGCTCCTTTCTATTGAAGAGCGTAGGCTCGAAACATAAAGGACGTTCTCACCTTTCCGAGTGTTAAACTAATACACCTGTTTTTTGTTTACACACCTCTCTTTGTCTTGGTTTTTGTAAATTCCAACTATATATATATATATATATATATACACACACACACACA
>NC_068982.1:113696542-113705094 GCF_001194135.2 Octopus bimaculoides
ACACACATGTATATATATATACACACACACACACACACACACACACACACACACACAAACACACACACACTTATATATATATACAAACGTACATTAATGTATAATATATACATATATGTACATACAGCTATTATCTGCTCACAATTTGTGAAATAATACTTTGGTTATTTCCAGTTAATTTCACACAGTTACATGGAGACACACAAACACACAGTCTCATACAGTTAAACACTTAAACACAATGGTCTCATTGCAGAGGTTGTAGAAAGTTTTTCTGCTAATATATTTGCTGCTGCAGGCTAAACTGGACCCTGAAATTTTAAAATCAACATGTCTCTCTTTTGGCTATCACACAGTGCTTGTTTGCATATATGAATAGATATATGATTTAGTAACAACACTTAAAAGGTCTTTCAAACATACCTGTGTATGAGTTGGTGTATTTTCCAGAATCAGCAGTATTAATGCAAATAGTAACCATTCTAACCCCAGCACCATATAAGAACCACCATCCTATGATATAATTGGTTCTACATTGGAGAGAGTGCACAGCAATCTGGTAAGCTGTTGCATTGGCATTACAATTATAATCAAATGGATGCATCTTGCTAATTTTCCAGTTACATAGTTGGCTATCTCATTTGTTGTTTCTCCTGTCACTATTTGTATATGTAGATTATTGCCTTGCTCACCAGTGTACAATCATTTATGTGAACACAAGAATGTATGGTTACTGTACTCATAGTGTGGTTAAGTATGATTACAATTTGCAATAATGTTGCTGCTATTGGAAAAGCAACTGAAGCTCACCTTTTTATCTCAGTGTTTAAATGGCTTATGCAGCTATGAAATCAAATTTAGGAAATTTTTAAATCAATAGGAGTTCACATTAAGGTTAAGTGGGGGCTTAAACCAAGTGAAATTCCAGTTATGTTTTCTTTTTGTTTGGTAAATTTTCTTCATTCATAATTTGAACTTCCTTGGATATGAAACAGTCTTTTTCTTTGGGACATTACTCTCAAAAGACTTAGTAGAGTAAGCAGCATTTCTGTCAAATGCTGTTTTGTCTGAAGTTATATCAAAACTTTATTATTTTAAATATATTAGATCTGTTTTTCAAATTTGCGTTTACGTATAGTTTACATGTATGCATACATACATGCACATACATCACCATGTATGTGTGTGTGTGTGTGTTTATATATATTCATGTATGCATGTTTGTATGTGTTTATACACATGTATAAATGAGAAAGATACTGATTACTAATTTTCATTCTCTTTATTTTTCACAATACAATTTAAATATATTTATTAAACTTTCTTTGTGTATATGCTGTTTAATTTGCTATTGTGGGATTTAATATTATAATACCTACAACAATCAGTAGCAATTTGAATAGCTACATTATAATTATGTCGTATAAGCACATTTAACCCATAAAACTATATTTTAAAGCATCATATGGTGCATTGCTTTACATTAAAATAATCCAGTCTTCTGAACTGTTCAATATTATTTCAATAATAATTACCTTTGATCATTCTCAATATTTTAATTAGTATTTAAACTGCATTACTTTTATTTAATATTTTTGAAAATAAGATCAGATATTTTTCTAAATACAAATAGATGTTGATGTTTCGGAATTCAAAGGTGAGTTCAGGATAAGTTTCGTAAGTCCAGAGTTCAGTTGTCATGAAGAATTTTCGGGTTGGATAAGGACAGTTGCCCTTTGTGTGAAGGAGGAAGGGTGAGAAGGTAATGCTGTCACTTTGGTTGTAGACGAGTAAATGGAAGAAAGAAATGAAATGCAGTGATTTTAGGATGTAGTATGTGGAGTGAGAACAGAAGGGAGAAAAGGGTGATGTGAGAGGGTCAGCAAGAAGAATCAGGAGAAACAAAGACCAGCCATATACAGAAAGCTATTTAAAAATATTTATGTAATATTGAATGTAATTGTTGTTTGCTGCTTGCTTCCTTTACTTACTGTTTTTGCATACCCTTCCCTATTAGAACACCACACTAACTTGTCACTCTACTTACTGCTTTCTACTTTCCCTCTCCAATTCTAGCTCACCCCCACTTTACATGCATCTTCTTGCAGAATCTCTCTCTCACACCACTTCTGTCTCTGCCTCCCTCCAATCATTAATGAATTGGGTAAGTTGAGTGATAATGGACTGATTGTTGTTGATGCATATCGTCACCACTATCTTCAGCCACTAGATTTTATTTTTTGTGAATTGTTTTTTTTATGAAATTTCTAATAACCATTAGCATCTCCCAAAGCCCAGACTTGGTTCATCTCTTTTAAATTTTGGAATAATTGCTAACAATGAATTAGAGTTTTCGATTCAGAACTGTATATAACCCTTAACTGCAGGTAAATCTGGAATCATTTTGAGGAATTTGTCATTTTAAATATAAGAAATGTTTTCAAGATTTCTGATTTCTTCTAGCAATATGTTAGAGTTTTGGACCTCTGATTTAGGGCAAATTTTCTCTCGGGATCTATGCTGTTTTTGAGCAACTGGTGTTCAGTAGAAGGTGTCTGTAAAAGTTTCCTTTTTGCCTGTTGTTGTTGTTGGAAATTATGGGAGTCTTTTTCATATTTGTTGTTGGGTTTCGCAATATTCTCCAGACATGTTGAATGGCATATTTCTCGTCTTCATTCTACAAAGATCTCCGGTTCTTTCAATCACTCCCAGTCTAGCTGTCATTCATATTGCTTTATTATCATTATCATTTTGAAAATCATTAGCATTTTGAAATATTTATTTTATGTTCTCTGTATTTGGTTTATCAAACATTAGTTATCAAATGCCTATGCTTTTATGAAGATATATGCATAGAAATAGAAATATTTATTTTCCTCATAATTAAAGAAAAAACAACAAATTACTAATTCTTATTTTTGAAATAAAGGAACAATATTAAACACTAAAAAATATCATTTTAAATTTTAGTTATTTAATTATCTGGACTCCAAATTGGTAACTCAGGAATTCAGATGTTGTCTTTCAATATAATTGGAGAATAGGTTGTAGCTTTCTTTTATGAGGAAGGAATTTGAAAAGATTTCCTAACAGAGACCTATTATAACAGAGTTGAAGAACCCAGACTCTACTTCAAATATTTGTGACTAGTTTAATACTGTAAATGAAAAACATGGTCTTTGGCAGATGATACCACCTTTCATGTCTCCTTAACCATTAGCACACAGGTGGGATCCATATCCAATCTAGACACTACATGACAAACCTATACTGTCTCCATGAACAGAGATCTCCACTGGAAATATGACAACCATGTCTCTATCAACAGTACAAAGAGATACTCTTTACTTACATTGAAGAAACAATCTTCTAAAACATCCTTTCTTATAGACAGTGTACAATTAAAACTCTCAGAGATTTCAAATGATAGTCTTCACAAACCCTGAAGCTCTTTCTTGCTGATCTCACATGTATAGCATAACAAAAATTGCATTCAAATACTATGCTGCTTCTCTAGGGCCCTAAAATACTTCAGCTCCCAACATTTACATAGAGCTGCAGTGGAATAATATTTTTCTCTCATATTTGGAACGCATTTGCTGTTGTTACAACAATATCCTAGATTACCTGAAAGAAGTAAGATAACTGACTGGTTGGCAAAAATTCACCCCTGCAACATGCATACCAGCCTCTAGTTCATATACATGCTGTCAACTCATTCTACTCCTTGTACCATTACCACAATGGCCTCTGCTCCTCAGAGCCAGCTAATTTAATACAACTTCTATCAAAGCACTTTCATTATCATGTCTCTCTTCCCCTTATCTCATATTCTATGTCTCCTCTCTTAGGCCATGCATTAACCACTTTATCCAATCCTTAATGCTCCAGAACCACTTATGGTTTTCCCACAAATATAAGCTTGGATTTGTTTTAGCTAAACATCATCTGCATCAGTCTCTACAAATATTGGGAGTAGAAGACTGCAAAGATGATGGGAACTGTTCCTTCCTTTTAACCCAAATTATGAGAAGTGAAGAAAAACATGTTTGAAATGCTACCTGATTTTAAAACCATTGTTCAAGACTTCCAAAATAACTTGAAATATTTACTAACTGTTCTACAGTAACCTACATAAGCAAATTATACATTTATGTATGTGCTGCATGGTTTCAGATCAAACTGAAATATAACTTCTGCAGGATATTTGCTTTCAGTGGTAAAGCTTCTTCTGTAAATTTGATTCAATAAAGCTATAGTAATATTCTGTATCACATGTTGAAATAATTTATGTAAAACTCTAAATTTATAGAATAAATTTTATGCAACTTTTTTTTTACTGATATTCTATTGCATGCATAACAACTGAAATATTTAACTCTAATACAATGCATTCAGCAAAAGTATCAGAATGCCCATATTAAGAACATTTGCAAACATCTTCAACAGAGAGTACTTTTAAAATAGTTAGACTGGAAGGGTTTTATATCTAAATTTTTATAAATTTTATCATCCATAAAATTGTCCATTTCTATTAGATTACGTAATTTTCTTACTTCCTTGTCTGCAATATTTATATTTTTTTCTGTTTCAAATAAGCTTCATTATTTTATAATCTTGCTTGTAGGTTATAGGTTCATTTCCTTTTTGAAATATTTCAGTGAAACTCATTTTGTTTCAAAAATATATCAAGCTTGAGGTTTAAAAAAAATGGAAATTATTTTCTAAAAATCTATTTTCCTGCATATTGAATTCAGCATATTTTGTAATAGCATTTTAAATTTAATTGATAAAAACATAACCGTAAAGAAAACCATTCTATATTGCTAGCTTATGATATATTCTAGAATGTTAGTTTTTTTCTTTTTTCTGATGATTGATTTGTAACATCAGAAAAATTTTATGTAAATTTTTGTAAAATAAAATTACTGTTACTTCAAAGTAAATTCATTTAAATTAGACATTTAAACCTCTTTATACAACAGATGTTAATAACAGAATTGTTTTATTTGCAACCATTAGTTAAACTCAGTGAAATAGCCCGACAGATATTAGCTAGCCATAGACAGCTTTGTTTAAGATCTCTGGCAAAGAAGAGATGTGTGGCAGTAACACATGTGGTCATCACCTCATATATGTCATTGTAAAGCAGAAAAAACAAAAAAATCAAGGGTAAAAAATTGAACACTGAACAGTGTTTTGTTGAAGAAATGCACTATATAAACCTAATCACTGGATATCTCATGACAACTGAAAGTGTAAAGTAAGTTTTAGGGCTTATAGAATTAAATGGTTTTTGCAGAAAATGTAGAATATATCAAAATAGTGTAAACTTGTTTTAGGAATACACATGCATACACACACACATGCATGCACACACACACACACACACACACACACACACACACACACACACACACACACACACACACACACACACACACACACACACACACACACACACACACACACACATGATGATCATTATCATTATCATTTTACATCTTTTTTCCTTGCTGGCATGCATGAGCTGTCATAATCTGCATCATTTCTTACAGAGAGCTATTGCTCTCATAGACTGGCACTCTTACATGTCATCTGGCTTGGTTTCTGTGACTGACTGCCCTTCCTTGTGTGCACTTGCTTTACAAAGTGTGGAGTGATTGACATTAGGAAGGGCATCCAGCCATAGAAACCTTGCCAAATCAGATTGGAATCTGGTGCAACTCCTTGGCTTACCAGTTTTCAGTCAAACTGCCCAACCCATGCCAGCATGGAAAATGGACGTTAAATGATGATGATTATTATTATTATTATTTGTGTGATGGATTGGTAGAGTCAATAGCATATCAGGCACAATGCCTTGTACTATTTGTTCCAGCTCTTTATTTTCTGATTTCAAATCTCATTGAGGCCAACTTAACCTGCATTCCTCCAGGATCAGTAATAGAGTTAATGGTTTTGATCAGCCACCCTTACCACAAAATAGCTGGTCTTGTGCCTAAATCAATTTTATTCTTTTTTTTTTTTTTATCCTTATTCGCCAACACAGTATTTGTTTGCCATTGAACATTAGTCATTGTGACTGTATGTTACTGATCAATTACTGAGATAGAATTGTTTCATTATCATTGGTGAAACACACAGAATGATATGAATTGATTTTATAGCCTTTATTTTTTAAGTCTGGATTCAAGTGCCTGAAATTCACGAGATTAATGTTAAAAACCATTTTTGGAAGTAGGATATTTGTAAAAGTTTTTCAATTGGCTTCTAAGATAAATTAAATAACATAATTCTGTGTTTTTAGATTTGCATGTTCTTGAGTATTTCTTGGTATTCAGAAGGTGCAACAACATTTGGTATACATTCTTTTACTGGTTGCTTTAGAGAGATAGTATCTTATTAGATTTGGTATAAAAGTTAGATGCACAAATCCTATCATTTACTTCCTTTCCTTCTGAATGATGATTTCAATAATTTGTAGAGATTCTTGTTTTTGAATCCAATTAGCATCTTCCTCATCTTTTTGTTAACAGTTAGAAAATCATATTTATTAGTAAAGAAGTCCTTTGTGTTCTGATAAACCCAGTGATAAATTGAATTAGAATATTAATGTTTTTTTCTAGAAAACTGTTCAGTGGCAGAAAGAAATCTTTGGATGGTATATGAATATATGTATATAAAAGCTATCAGTAGGTGAAAGAGAAGTTAAATAATTTGTATATATGGCGAGAGAGGAAGTGCACGGTGAGAGTCATAGATGTAAGGCAGTGTGTCAGAGTAAATCAGGATATCATTAGTGAAATGTGTGTATGGATAGTAGTAGTAGCATAGTTGTTACTGATGCCAAAAAGAGGCATGGATATGGTACTACTAAGAGTCTGCTGAATGAGGAAACTGTATTAAGGGGGTGGTGGAGAGAGTACAACTCTCAGACACACTCAAAAAAGAGATCAACTATTAAAGCTGACTGTTACGTGGTTGAAAGGACCATATAAGATATGAAAATAGGGAAAGCAACTGGACCATCAGAAATAATCACTAAAATACTGAAACTTAATCTGCTAAGTTGGGACACATTGTAGTCACTTGCATAGACAATCAGGTAGTGCAGGTAGACAGCATAACATAACAACAGCCTTTATCAACTATAAAGGCAGAAGAGATACTCAGTAAAGAAGAAACTACAGCGGTATTATATTGATAGATCAAACTAGGAAATTGGCAGAAAGAGTTATAGTGTAACTAATTAAGAATTGAATTTGATAAGATGAGATGCAATTTTGGTTTGTGCCAGGGAGCCACTGATGTCCCTTTTATTAGTGAGACTACTGCAGGAGAGATTCTTGGTTAAAAGTGAGTCACTATACCTAGCATTTATTCATCTGGAGAAAACTTTTAACAAAGTACCTTCACTCTGTAGATTGGTGGTCACTAAGAAAACTTAGAGTTTGTGAATAGTTTGTGAACTGTGTACAGGAATATTGTAGAAAGTAATTTAGCAACAAGTTCATTGCAGGATTCAGCATGCAGGTATGTGATTATTAGATGTAGTTCTCAGCTCTCTCCTGGTGCAACCATCTGGTTCGCCAGTCCTCAGTCAAATCGTCCAACCCATGCTGGCATGGAAAGCGGATGTTAAACGATGATGATGTGGGTTTAGCTGGAAAGGAAAAATGCAGTTAGCATCAGTAAAGGTTGAATCTAATGCTTGCCAAGGTCAATTACTTATATAACTCCTTCTTAGTCAGCCTATGAATGTTTCAGCCCACCCTCATACGTATATATAATTTGTGTTTGTATATGACATTAGAAAGGGCATCCAGCCATAGAAACCATGCCTCAACAGACAGCTAGAGTCTGCATAGCAACCTGCTAGCCAGTGCCACATCAAACCATCCAACCCATGCCAGCATGGAAAGCAGACATTAAATGATGATGATCATTGGTATATATACATCACAATAACTATTAGCGACAACTGAATTTTTCTTTTTGGTTTTATATTGTGTCTAGCCACCTTTATTAGTTTATATATATATATATATATAAAATAGTGTACATTTAAACACAAGAGAAACTACCTTTAAGAGGTAATTTTACACGCTAGAAGAAGCAGTCAAAATGACCAAAACCACATTTAAGAGCAATTTCAAAGGGAATGAAAAATACAAACTTTTACCTTGTTATTTTTTTATGGTTATACCGAAGTTTCAAATTTTTTTAGCAGATAAAATAATTTGCTAGGCGAAATTCTCATCAGTAACCACGCTATAACATTAACATATAATTTAGAGACAAATAACACGTGTCTCATCATTATATGTTATAATTTTTCAAATTCACCACGCAAGCGTAGTTTCAGTTGGCAGTAAATGAAAAATGCCGGACTGATCTTCGAAATGCTAAAATCATATGCGTAAAATATATAGGGTAGTGAATATTTTTAGAAATTTCACTACCAGTGACCTAGCATGTATAAAAAGTCAATAGATAACATATTCTCAATATAATATACATATATATATATATATATATATATATATATA
>NC_068982.1:113705155-113706877 GCF_001194135.2 Octopus bimaculoides
ATATATATATATATATATATATATATATAGATAGAGAGAGAGAGAGAGAGAGAGGGAGAGAGAAAGAGAGAGAGAGAGAAATACAAAGTGAAATTAGATTTTGTTTAATATTTCATGTCTTCTACATCCATATCCATAAATAGTTTGCATTTTTGGGCAACATCACTATAGAATAGGTATTTAAGGTATTTAAGGCGGCGAGCTGGCAGAAACGTTAGCACGCTGGGCGAAATGCTCAGCGGTATTTCGTCTGCCGCTACGTTTTGAGTTCAAATTTCTCCGAGGTCGACTTTGCCTTTCATCCTTTCGGGGTCGATTAAACAAGTACCAGTTACACACTGGGATCGATATAATCGACTTAATCCGTTTGTCTGTCCTTGTTTGTCCCCTCTATGTGTAGCCCCTTGTGGGCAGTAAAGAAATAAGAAATAAGAATAGATATTGAAGTTGGCCACTTTTATGAAAATTAAAGATAACAACTATCATAATAGAAAGATAATCAAGACATAACATTATTTATGCTTAGTAGAATGTATAGATAAGTTGTCATAATTCTGTGTGACGTTATCATGTGTGTTTGCATCTAGCTTGCCTTTAAGAGACATGCAAATACTTGAAAATGATTATTGTCGAGAGAGAAGGCTAAAATTAGAATAATTTCCATGTCACCTGAATTTGGTCTTAGTGGATAAAGAAATATGAATTGAATTTAATCTAATATTATTACTCTCTCTCTCTCTCTCTCTCTCTCTCTCTCTCTCTCTCTCTCTCTCTCTCTCTCTCTCTCTCTCTCTCTATCTATCTATCTATCTATCTATCTATCTATCTAAACCTGAAAATGTGTTTATCTCTTTGTTTTCCCATCTCTCTATTACTCAGCCTCTTTCTGATTTAGAATGGAAACTATAGCTTGAATGTATTACTACTTGTAATAACATAATGAATTGAATATCTGTTGTTCTGCACTGATGACACAGAGACATGCAGAAACAGCCTTTTTATAGATATGGTTACAGAAAAATATGAAATGTTAGATAAATTCAAATGAAATTGTATAAATGTAAAATTTTGAGTATTTTTTTTTACTTGTTTACATGCTTCTTTCTCATATTATAAAAATGAATGCCCAATCAATGAATCATTTTTATAATTGTAGAATTTATCAAATCATAAGCATGACCCATTAAATTTTTGTTTAATACATGATTTAAACTTTTCCCAAGATATTGATTCTATAGGATATTTTTGATAAGAGTCACCTTTATTTAATTTTCTAGTACTATTTGGTGAGTAAACTAAACAATTAAATTCACACTTAAATTTCTTTCTCTCTGTCAAAATGATTGATGTATATTTATTAGGGATGGTGTCATTCATCCTTAGTTTATTCCTTTTGAATTGAAAAATTGATCAGGTTAATACACTTAACTCAAATACTTGTTTTATTTTGCATCTACACAATCAAATAACAAAAAAGCAAAGCAAGACATAATTTTGTAATCACGGGTACAGGTGTGGCTGTGTGGTCGAGAAGCTTGCTTCCCAACTACATGGTTCTGGGTTCAGTCCCACTGCATGGCACCTTAAGTAAGTATCTTCTGCTATAGCCTTGGACTTACAAACTCCTTGTGAGTGGATTTGGTAGAAGGAAACTGAAAGAAGCCCATCATATATATATATATTATATATTATATATATATATATATATATATATATATATAT
>NC_068982.1:113707003-113718249 GCF_001194135.2 Octopus bimaculoides
TATATGTATCTATGTATCTGTGTTTGTTCCCCACTACTTTTTGACAATTGGTGTTGGTTTGTTTACCTCCTCATAACTTAGCAATTTGGCAAAAAAAAGAGCAACAGAATAAGTACCAGGTTTAAAAAAGAAAAGTACTGGGGTTGATTCATTCAGCTAAAAATTCTTCAGAACAGTGCTCCAGTATGGCCACAGTTTAATGATTGAACCAAATAAAATATAAAAGATATGTTCTCTCTTTCTTTTGACAATATTGTAGCATTCTGAGAAATATAAATAAATTTCTTTTTCTCTTGTTTTTCTTTTTGTGTACTAATTTTGAATGAAAGATTAAATTAAAGGTCTATAATATACATATCTAATTAAATAGTCAATAATTTATGGGGAATATAAAATATAAGACTAATTGCATATGAAACATAAATATTGATTTATAACTAAGGCACAAGGTTTCTGATTATTGATTATGAGAAGTAATGTATAATGTTTACCTTTCACAAGGGCATTGAAAGAGTCACAGAGTTAGATTTGACCAAGTCAATAACGCACCATTCTGCCAATCAAGTATCAATTGTTTGTTTCTTATCAGTTGCAGTAGTAAAAATGTTTGACTCGTAGCATATTTTGTCAAGCTATGGCAGTAGACTTCACTATTATAAGTAGAAAGGACATTGTATAACTCATCTTGACTTTCATTAGCTTGAAGTTCTGTGATTAAATATCCTTGGGGAACTGGAAGAAAGAAACCAGTTAATGTAATTTTCCCTTGGGTCATTACATGATAACATTTTCAGTTGTGGGTGTTCTAGTAGCTCAAATACAGAGGCTTTCTCAATGTATAGAAAGTAAAATAGCTACAGTTTAAGACTGAAACTGTCTTTACAATTTGTCTTGCTAATAGTGTGTCTCTCTCTCCTACTGCACCTGCTATATGAAACATATATATTAATAATCACTCATATGAGAAATTCTGAATTATAAAATTTTAGAACATATTTTCACTTTTTCATATAGCACCTTTTATACTGAAATAAACATATTTATATTTGGATTAAATATTACTACTCTCATAAATGATCATTTCAAATATATTACTTTTTGTTCTTTTATTAATCATTGAATAATGGAATATTAAATCACTTTTGACTAACTATTTTCTGTGAAGTACTATCAATGATCTCTTAACAAGAAGTAATTTACTTGTCTTCTACTGTAAGTAGTAAAGTTAGAAATTATGAAGCACAGGTTCATGAAGTCTATTTTTTTATACTTAGTTTCTGTTATTGAATGAAACTAGTTGTCACAAACCTTATTATTCTTAATATTTTAATATCTGCTAAGGCAGTGAATTGGCAGAATTGTTACTGCACTAAAAAAAATGCTGAGTGGCATTTCTTCTGACTTTAAAATCTGAGTTCAAACACTGTTGGTGTTGACTTTGCCTTTCATTCTTTTGGAGCTGATAAAATAAATACCAGTTGAACACTGGGGTTGATGTAACCAATTTAAACCTTCTCTGAAATTGCTGGCCTTGTGCTGAAATTTGGAACCAATATTATAATATCTACTGATATCATATTGAGGTGTCTACCTAATCACTTTTCTCCCTTCATTCTGCCTCTACCTTTTGAACTCAGGATAAATTTATTTTGCTTAGCACCCACACCACTTTAATTTTATTCAAATATATTGACAGTTGAAGCAAGTTTAATAAAATCTAAACCATTAGTACTTGATTTATTTCAACTGCTCTGGTTTCTCTCTTTAATTACTGTGCAACAAAGTTTCATTCATAAACAACTTGGAGATACAAATGCTACCAGTAGTTGAAAGCTCCACATATCAGACACTACAGTCTTACAGGGTCATCAGGAGAGAATGCACAGTTTTGTGAGCCTTCCTCTTGATGGCATTATTGTACACACACACACCTCTCTCATCAAACTGAGTCAAGGCCCTACTTGCTAAATCAACTGGCTACTAAGCTTCACTCAATATTCTTCTAGCCATTGCTCATCATCTCTTTTTAACCAGATCCAATGGCATGCTTTCTCCACTGCAGCTTGATATCACCCATGATAGTATTTGTTTTATGTTGAGTTAAGCCTTTCATCTAGAATTGTTTCCCTGCCACTGCCCTGGGTGGGGCGGGGAGACTTTATGGTGACATAATGCACCTACAGTATACTAAAGGTTAATTCAGTTCTATGCAGCATTGAAGGGAATCTAATGATTCAAATTGTGTCTCCAGTTGGAAAGGATGTGTTTCGGCATTTCTACTTTCTCACATCTGTGTTTATCTCTCTTTCATGCCTTCCATCTCACCATGTTTGTAGGAGTCAGCAAGGCTTCATAGGTTGACCAAATCAAAAACTTTGTTGTGATGTACTCCACTTTCATATTTCATCCCAACTTATTTTCCTCATGCTCCTTCCATCTTGACATTTGTCCTTGTTGAGAGCTTTGAATCAAATGAAACTTTATACTTCCCTTGCCTTAACACAACAAGCCTGCATTCATTCTGTGTCATAACTGAACGGATTTGAGCTAAACACATGTCCCTTCTGATTAGTCTGTATGACACCCATCATGTGTTGGTGTTTAAGTGAAGACATGATATCATCAGATTCTGCTTTCCACTTCCTGGCTGTTTTTACATCTGTTCTTACCATCATCACTGTCTGTATCTTTCTTACTCAATAAAGTTCAACAGTTGACATTAATGGTAATTGTAATGACCCCATTTTATGACAAAAAGCTGGGTTGCTCATTATGCTAAGCAAACTTAGCCATTTTCTACTGAACACATTACATGTCTGCTCAAATATATAATAAATCATTTTTATTACATTTCCATGCAATTATGTTTGTAATACTGCTTGACTTTTACAACCTTCTTTGTTCTGTGTCCTCCAATATTCTATGATATATATTTTATGCAGATACTTTCATTTAACTGTGCATTTCATTATCACTAAGGATTATCTGTTTTCTCACTCTATTTTACATCCAAAATGCTGACTGTCACATATCCAGCTCACTATTGATTCACTCAAATAACAGGACTAGTTTACATTCTCTAGCAAACTATTTTGGATTTCTAGTCTTTGCTATGTTCTACTACTTACTCATATTATCATACATTAGGTGTACAATTATCAACACAAGGTTAGCCAATCGGAAATCACACTGTAGTAGCTGTACACTTATTGATTGCATACATATATATCAAGTTCCTCTTAGGTATAATCAAAATGCTACTGGGATTTGAAGACTTCTATCTTTATATGTTCTACATCTAAGTTTTGGCTAGATTTACATTTGAAATCTACAAGTCATATCTTTACTTTCAAATTATAAGGATCAAGAAACTAATAGCATATATGATATGATTATTTGTCTCTGATTATGTTAATGTAAACACTATCTGTAGAGCTGTTTGAGTATTGAAATGATGAGCTCTGTATGTAAAAAATTTGTTAATCAATTGAAATGAAAGAATGCTGAAGTCTAGACACTACATCAAAGGCAATACTTAAACTTGACTTCAGATTTTTACTGACAGTATTATAAACAGAACATGAAGTAATTCCTGATGATGCAAAGGAAGTATAGCTTCTCAAATGAAATGCCAGAAATGTTGAATTTCAAGATGCCAAAAGAGGTATCTGATGCAATGTCTTGCTCAGAGCTTTCAAAGTATTTTTAGGTATCTGTCTCATGTAATTGCATTCCACTGCAATATTATTTTCTGTTTCAAAACTGGTAATGCTGATAGCTTTAAATCTGTCAGTTTTGAATAAAGAGATATAAGTTTTAGTTGGAAATGTACTATATGTATAACTTATATAATGACCAATATGAAAACTGTTGGAAGATATTTGACATTAACTACTTGCATTTGTGTACATTATAATAATAAACCCTTAAGCAAGGCACTTCATCAAACTTTCCTGCTTGTCTAGAAAGAAAATAGAAACCACTCCTACATAAAGAAAGAAGATCCATATGTAAGATATTTGATTCTATAACTATTTGATTTTCAAAAATATCCAACATTTTTCCTAGAATGTAAAATGATAATTCCCAGTGATGTCTAAAATTCTCAATCTACATTTATTCAATTCACTTTGAAATTTTATTTTGAAAAGCATATTTAATAAAAATAATTGCTTGTCTACACCATGAAGTAGTAAATTACTAATGAATACTTATAGCCTTGTGAAAGACAAGTTATTTCACTTGCTTTACCTTTTAATGTGTATACCAGCTGACTGAAATTTAAGTACCATGTAGGTACAGCTTAATTTTCTTAATCTTAAATAATTTTATACATTACACACACACACTATGTATATGTGTGTATGTGTTTAGATTATGTATTTTGATGTATTGCTAGTTTAATTATGTTTGTTGTGTTTTTATCAGTCTATTAACCTCATCATTTCCGTTTCAATTCACTGTTGCATTCAGTTTATTCTTCTACACCTGAAGACAACAGAATAGATTAAACTATATAAATAAATAAAAAAAAGTCTTGGATATACAGTCTCACATATTTCTTAGAAAGCAAACATTTTGTGAACACACAATCAAATAAACTTATTTAAAAAATCCCCCAGACATTCTGTGATCATAAATGTCATGACTAAGTTTTTTTTTAAGTTTGATTTACTAATAAATTTTAGTAGTAGTTATATTTTGTTGTTATTATGTTTAAAGAATCTTATCTTATGTTGTTATTTCATTTTGATTTTCATCACAGCTGGATATATTTACACAATAAAATGTATGATTTCATACTGATGTATGTCACACACTCAAAGATAAGAACAGTAGCGTTATGTATTATTATTATTATTATTATTATTATTATTATTATTATTATTATTATTGTGTTTTTTATATAAGTGATTTCAATTGACTCCACCTGAAATCCAAAACCATATCATTGCTACAGCTTACTTTAAGCTAAATTCTTTAAGTATAGTGACCATCATACAGATTCTGATAAAAAGAAAATATTTAGTAATCAAATTTCCAATTTAAAATATCTATACACTTTCTTGGTAATAAGTTGCACAAAACTTATACCCTAAAGCCCTCAAAGTTGCTATTGCCTGTCAGCTCTGATTAGTTACTAATATCTACAAGGCTCAAGAGGGTCGAGGGCAGCTCACATTGAAGTACTGCCCACATCTATAGGATGATACTATTGCTCTATATGCATTATCCTGGATTAAATTGCCAAAATGATATTCATTTGACTGGTAAAGTTTTACTCATCAACACTCCAGTCACTAACCAATAACTATGTTGTTCTACTCATCCCTGTTCCTGGGCTAACACTTCTACAACAGCCTCTGATCTATTGTTTTGGTAAACTGTATATCATCTCTTTCCAAGCCAACTCTATGTTTCTACCCCTCCTTCTTAGAACCTAATAGATCACACCCTATTGCATCATAATCTATCAAACTCTACATAAGTGCTTTGAAGTAAATAGGTAAAAAAAAATTGGCTTTGATAGCTTTTCTTTTTAAGTTCATTTATTTGCATAATCAATTTATAGTTTTTCATGAATTGTAACAACAATATTCATTGCTTTAAACTAGGTTCACATGTAATAAATAGGTAAATATTTATGGATTCTAATCATCCAAGGGATTTTTTCTTATCTCTAGCTTTCCTAGTGGTTTGTGGATGCTGGCCTACTATCTATAGGAATTGAATTCAGTATTGGAAACCAAAAAATCATTGATATGATATTCCAGTGTAATAATATTGGTTTACTGCCATGAATTAAACCACTTGTGGAACCTATTTAATGTCAGGTCAAAGTAACAAAGGGTCTCTTATGTAGTTATGTGAGAAATAGAGGCCATATTTCTCTCAAATCACTACCTACCATCTTAAAAAAGGAAGGGCATGATAGTCATGTAGTTTTAGATTAAAAAAACGATTGGATGGTCATCCCTGAAATATTGAACCTTTGATGGCATTTGACTTTGGGATAATCAGCATCAACATTTTAGCTGTTAAGAATAAAGTTCATTGGTTATGGACACAGACAACAGCATTCACAAAAATCTGAACAGCTGACCTCTGGAAGTAATAAATATTGGGGAAAATCATGTTTGGTTTAAAATACCCAAACAGTACCAGTAAAAGATTAGATCTAGAGATTCTGAGTCTCATGAATAAGATAAAATATGGCTGAGATGAATATTAATTTTCTATATGGCAAACTAATTCAAAACATGTCAGCATGGGAGAATAGACCTTAAATCAATGATGGAGATGATGACAGATCTACCATGGTTTTCAATAATTACTAAAATTATCTGTTGCATGGAAAATATCACATGCTGTGATATGTTAATCCGAATGACAGGACTGAAAGATATTCATATGTCAAACCATACCATTTATATTAGCATAAAGTAATGATGGGCATGGTGTGAGGCTGAAATTTATGATTATTTTTACCTTAAAACAATATTTTCTGTGTGGGTTAACTAATCTCTCCTATTATAGTTTTCTTAAAAGTTTAACATATTCACTTATAGCCATCACTTATTTGTAGATGACATGTTAAAATTAAATATCTTCATAAAGGCTGAATGGATATGAAATAAGATGTTAATTATTAACCATTCATGTACAAATATTACAAAATTAATTTTCTAATTAGTTTCTGTCCTTTTGATGTTAATTAATATTTATATAAAAAACAATCCCAGTACAAATTCTTGCCTGGTATGCCAATAATAATTGATAAATTACTAAATTTAATAAATTTGTTAAATGAAAACTCAAATCCTTGAGGTGGATTTTAATATCTCTTGTGACTGAGGAATAAGTACAACCAGTTGTGCATGTATGTGTGTGTGATCAGTTAAACATCAAACAGGCTGTTGCTTGCCATACAGAGCTTAGAACCAGGATTAATAGCCAATGGAAAAGTGGGTGGTGACAGGAAACTGATCACAAGAGTAGTTTGGCCCAGATCACAAGAGTGGGCTTGGCCAAACCAATAAAACTAACATCCAACAAGGAAGCCTGTACATGGTAGCATAATCTATTAGAAATAACAGCTAAATTTCAAATCCCATCCTACCATCTTAAAGAAGTAGACTTATGACAATGAAGTCCCTGATATATGGGAAAAAAGAAGCATGGACATGGCTAGAATGCCTTTTGATCATTGGTTCAAAGCTAACTTGGAACTAAGCAACAAGTAACTGTTAATTCTACTGCTTTTACTGCTTAGAACAACAAATTCTTCATACTTTGTAATATCTATTTTCTACCAGGTGGAGTGGAGCATTTAGGAAATTGCCTTAGCTATAGAAACAATTCAGTATCAGTGAAAGAATATAAACTGCTGACATATTCACTGGTTATTCAGTATTCCATTCATTCAGACATCTGTGTTCTCATAGAAATATTTGGAACATGTGACATAACTCAGCTTGATTAAAGACTTTGAATCTTCTTTAAATTAAAGAAAATGTATGTATTATAACTGATTTTAATGGCATTGAATATCACAAAGTTTCACAATTGTATGAAACAAAAACCAAAAAAATTCTTTTCACTTTTCTTGATGCAAATTGTAACTTATTTGTGCATGTGTGTGAGATAAATTTATTTCTTGCAGTTTTTAATTTAATCTTTGTACTTTCCATATATCTCTTATTGAATTCCTTCTCATATTTTTTCTCATGCAAACATTTATAGGTTAATTTATAATGCTAATTATATCGGGTTTCTAAAAATATCTTTTGTTTTGTTATTTTCTGTAACCTGTTGTGAAATGCTTAATATTATAGATAATTTTTGTCTGGAACTATTTGTTAGTTGTCCTTCTCACTGTCTTATTAGATGGCATCAACATTATTTTTAGTCACAATTAGCTCTATGTACATTAAAAACAAAGTATAATATTTTGGAGTTGTACTTGCCTGGCAAGTGATTTGATCTGAGACCATGTTTTGAAACTAATGCAATTACAGCATGAAAGAAACACTTAAACCATTCAAAATCACACACAAATTTCAGTTAATCAGTTATTATTTGGTGTCAAAATTTTCATCACACTGTCTGCCACCTGGTCATTGACACAGTGCCACTGCAACTGGCTTGGGACAAAGCTGTTGACCAGAATATATAGGTTTCAGGGTTTTAAATATAATATTTTTCTTTCATGTATATAGGTATTGTAGTGGCTGTGTGGTAAATAGCTCGTATACCAACAACATGGTTCCAGGTCCGGTCTCACTGCATAGCACCTTGGGCAAGTGTCTTCTGCTATAGTCTCGGGCTGACCAAAGCCTTGCAAGTGGATTTGGTAGACAGAAACTGAAAGTTGCCTGTCGTATATGTATATATATGTGTGTGTGTATGTTTGTGTGTCTGTGTTTATCCCCCCACCATTGCTTGACAACTGATGTTGGTGTGTTTATGTTCCCATAACTTAGTTGTTTAGCAAAAGAAACTGATAGACTAAGTACTAGGCTTACAAAGAATAAGTCCTGATGCTGATTTGTTCGACTAAAGGTGGTGCTCCAGCATGGCCGCAGTCAAATGACTGAAACAAATAAAGAGGTTAAAGAGTAAAAGAGTTTAGTCATCACCTGATGCTCACTGAACACAAGTGATGACTTCTGGTAGAATTGTGTAAGTAATCAATCAAAGATTGTGTGATGAAAACTTTGATGCCAAATAATAAATGGCTAAGTGAAGTTAAAGTTTGTGTGTGTCTTCCATACTGTTATTGCTATAATAAATATATTTGTATAGCATATTTAGAAATAATGAGTGTTTGTATCTGTTAACATACACAGTTTCAAGAGTTAATGCTCTGGATAAGGTTCAAAGCTTATATTAGACTTCAATTAGTGTCTGTGTTATAAAGCAATATATTCTGACTGAGTTAATCGCTGTGTAATATAAGGACTAGCATCTTAATCTACGTTCCTGAAAATATGCTCCACAGTTAAGTGGTTGATACTTAAGAATATAATCAGCTGTAAAAAACCAATCCAAAGACATCTTCCCAACTCATGATATATTTATACAAATGGTTTTTACATTTAAGTATTTACAAGCTGCTCTTTTCTGTGTCTGAGAATATGCCATAGTGAAACAACTATGTGATGTCAAGCTAACAAAGGAAGTCTCTGCTTCATTATTCGACTTAGTAAAAATATCAGGCAAATCTTTAAATCATGCTCAATTACCTTTAAAAGAAGCCTACATTTGATGATGTACTGTTAGGCACATTATGTCTGGAGAAAGATAAAAGATGGGATAATCAACCCTACCACTAATAAGAGTTGCTCCTCTTCTAAACTGTTGCCTAAGATCACATTTTCTCTCAGCTCACACCAAATAATGTCCAATTTTTCACTTCAGAACTGCAGCCATCTTTTAATTCTGTTCCTGTCTATGTTTTATTCTAGAGGCATCACCTTATTGAACATCAATCTCACTAGACTAAGAGGTCCTGCAGGTTCATAGGCACTATTGTCTGCCTCCATCTAAATAGTTAAAATATCAAAAATATTGTATTACTCAGTGGCAACAAATATGCATTAAATACTATAGGCACAAGGCCTGAAATTTGGGGGTAGGGGCCAGTCAATTATATCAACCTCAGTACACAACTGGTACTTTTATCAACCCTAAAAGGATGAAAGGCAAAGTTGACCTCAGTGAAATTTGAACTCAGAATGTAGCAACAGGTGAAATATGCTAAGCATTTTGCCCAGTGTGCTAACGATTCTGTTAGCTCACAACCTTAAATATGCATTAAATAATGTACTTATTTAACAGAACAAATTAATTAAATCTGCACTTTTATTCGGACCATGTTACTAGTTTATAAAAATCAGATTTCTGTAGATTATATATAATCAAGAGGTTGACATAGAAACAATGTGGTCAAAATCATACTACTTCTGTCAAAATCTCATGCTCTCTGTGAGGATTTCAACTTTAAATATATATTTCTTTAGAGTAATGTTTAAATGCATGTTATAATATAATCTATTTAAATATGTCATTTGATTTCTATACACTGAAGTAGAAAACACTTCATACTTGATTATTTTTAATTCTGCAGGATACTCAGCAATAGTCCACCAGTTTTATCATCATATATAATGGTTTCAAATTTTGGCACAAGACCAGCAATTTTGGGGAAGAGGCTAAGTCAGTTTCATCAACCCAGTGCTCAACTGGTACTTATTTTCTCAACCCCAAAGGGATGAAAGGCAAAGTTGACCTTGACGGGATTTGAACTCAGAACATAACAATGGACAAAACGCCACTAAGCATTTTGCCTTGTATGCTAAAGATTCTGCCGCAAGTATTTTATTTATTAATTTCATTATTATTACTTTTGTTTTTTGTTGAAGGTAGCAACCTAGCAGAATGTTGGGCAAAATGCTTAGCACCATTTCTTCCAGCTCTTTATGTTGAGTTCAAATTCCACCCAGGTCAACTTCGCTTCTGATCTTTTTATTTTTGGTGCGTGGGGTGAGGGGAGGGGAAATAAAGTAAGTACTGGTTGTATTCTGGGGTTAATGTAATCAACTAATCCCTTCCCACTAAAATTGCTGATCTTGTACCAAAATTTGAAACCAAAGGCAACGGGCTGGCAGAATCAATAAAAAGAATAAAATACTTAGAGGTATATCTTCTGCTGAGGTCGACTTTGCTTTTCTTCCTTTCAAGATCACTAAAATATATACCAGTTGAGCACTGGGGTTGATGTAACTGACTAGCCCACTCCTCCAAAATAGAATTATTATTATTTTTGTTTTTGCCACAGTTTCACAATTCTTATTTCTTGTTTGATACAATTTTTTTATTTTTTGATTTAAGAATAGATTTAAAAATTCATATTTTATTTCTTGTTCAAGCATTTTGTGTTTGTTTAAATGTAATCTATGTATTCCAGAATATATATCTAGTTTTATGTATTTCTCATTCTATCATATCATCATCATCATCATCATCATCATCGTTTAACGTCCGCTTTCCATGCTAGCATGGGTTGGACGATTTGACTGAGGACTGGTGAAACCGGATGGCAACACCAGGCTCCAGTCTGATTTGGCAGAGTTTCTACAGCTGGATGCCCTTCCTAACGCCAACCACTCAGAGAGTGTAGTGGGTGCTTTTACGTGTCACCCGCACGAAAACGGCCACGCTCGAAATGGTGTCTTTTATGTGCC
>NC_068982.1:113722326-113729917 GCF_001194135.2 Octopus bimaculoides
AAAAGATCATCATCATCATCATATATATATATATATATATATATATAAAGAGAGAGAGAGAGAGGGGGGGACCAGTCAAGCAGCACATCACGCCGTAATTCTTGGGCTGAGAAATCAACATTCTTCTGGAACCTACTGCTTCAACTTCAACTTAGTTTTCTCTCAAACAAAAACTTTAAATTCTAATTGAAAAGTTTGGCTTCATGAAAGAAATCGTATTTGCTCAATGTTTGCTGCTTTTATTATGAACATACATCAGTGACGTTGATTTGAAAATTGTGTAAAAATCACTTTATAGACTTATTTCTTTAATCTTTAATCTTTAGGCCAAAGTTGTTATGAAAGTGAAATAAATCCTCACACCTATATTTGCTGAAATAAATGAGATTTTAATTAAAATATACAATAAATTATCATTATTATTTATAACTTATCAATATTTTTTAGGGTGGGTGGGTAGATAACAGAATCAGAAAAGCAATGAACTAAATGCTTTTTGATATTTAGTTCCGTCTCTTTATGTTCTGAATTTAAATCAATAAAACCCCAGTCAAGTAATGGTGTTGATTTAAATGCTTATACTCCTCCTTTCTGCTCTAAATTTCTGGTTTTGTGCCAAAATAAGAAAAATATCTACCAATGTTTTTTTCCTTACTTGCATAAGCCTACAAAATGGCTTTTCAATGATACCTAACTTTGGTGATATCCTCAATTAACTCTGATAGCTGTCATTAACCCTCACAATATCATCTCTCCTCAGTTAACCTTGTTTCTTTTTTTTATCTTAATTCATTTACTCATGTCTTCACAAGATAACAAGATTACCTTTACATAGTCAAAGGACCTGCTAGAAATAGTAACATAGTCTTAAAACACATTCTATTTTATTAGAGAAAGGACTCATTAGCTAATGTTGTTCTAGATATACTGTGTCTGAAAAATAAAAAAAATAGATTGGAGATGATAATGGCTGTAATACTTTAGGTCTTAGTTCTTGGTCAGTTTTAACTTGAGGCTAAACAATAACAACTCATATTCTCTATTTGTCTCTCCATCTCTCTCTTGCTCTCAGTTGCTCTCTTCCTTTCAGCAACAAAATATTTTCAAACAGTGAATCATAGAGCAAAATATAAATGTAGTAAAGAATTTAACAAGAAGAAACACAAGTAACTAATATTACAAGCAACCACAAAATTTTCTTCATGATAGATGATATTGTTTACAGAAAGAAAAAAAAAAAAACAAACATCAACTGCAAATGCTTTAAGTGAAGGAGTAAAAATAAAGAAATATAGCCAAAAGCAATGTTTAGTTTCTTTTTCAAGTGATAGTAATGTGCAACAGTGACAGTTATTGAATTGGAGCTTGCTGCCATCTTTCATGACTATTTTCAGCTATCAGCTAATTTCAAAAATGAAACATTTCTTTAAATTACTTTCTTGGCACACTTAGTTCTAGTTGCAGCTGTGATATAGAAATCCATGCCAGGATCCTTTGGCTACTACAACATTTACTAATAATCTTAAGCTATTAAATTTCTGCCAAGATGGGATTTAAAATGCTTGTAAAGTAGATTTGTGTTAGTTATAGGAACCAATAAATGCATCTTGGCTTACATGTATGTTTCAAAATTACTTTGGTAACATCAACTATTCTGTGCCATCTGCATTTGAAATCTTTTTAATTCTTTCTAACTGTTTTCCTCTCGTGTTATTTAAAAGGCATTTGAAACTGAAACAGTGCTAGTTTTTGCTCTGTTTCAGTGATACCAAATAGTGTCACTGGAGGAGTAAGCAGTTAAGTGCTGGGTTTTTAATCAGTAAATAGGTTTTGCATTGTGGTCTTGACTGAAGAAGAAAATATGTGTAGCATTTTGAATAACTTTTTGTTAATAGGTGACTTTCTGATGAGTGGACCTAAATTTATAATCTTAATAATTATTTTAATTAACTATCCCCAACCAATACCAGTATAGAAAGTGGACATTAAAGGTGAGGATATCTTATATATTTTTGCAGTACACAATATAAACATTTCTGGGTAGTTATAAAGAATATCTATGATTATACAAACATATGCATGTCCAAACCATAGCAACATGAAAAACGGATGTTAAATGATGATGATGATGATAACATATACAATATGTGTGTGTGTTGTCTATTTTTTTCAGTTTTTTTAAAAATCTTCCCATATAAAGGGCTACTTTCTAACTAAGAAACAAACATCCATCATTTGGAATTTGGATAACTGCAACAGTAAAGACATTGCATATTTTCAGTTTGCTGCAGAACACGAGTCACGTAGTCTCTTTTTTTTTGCCCCCAAACCCTCACCTTTTCAATATTATTGCTTAACAAGCATATAACCCTGACCATGCACACCAACAATGGTCGGTGTAAATGTATAATCAGGATAGAGAAGTTGTATATTATTTTTGGGAACAGTTGCCCATAAACGTTTCATTTCTCATAAATTTTGGGTGTAATGTTCTCATCTATGGGGCAGTTGTCCTCCTCCTCATCATCATCATCATCATCATCATTGTTGTCATCATCATCATCGTCATCATTGTTGTCATCATCACCATCATCATCATCATCATCATCATCATCATCATCATCATCATCATTTAATGTCTGCTTTCCATGCTGGCAATACATAGTATTTGTTTCCTGTCTCAAACTAATATACTAAAGCTGGGCTATTTGGAGTTGGTACTAGTTTTGATAGTTATGTTCAACCAATATTTCTATATCGGAATATATGAATATACTCATCAGAACTGAATATATCAAATATATATATCAGAATCAGAAATCTTTTTATATATTTATCTCACAGATGACATTTTATATTGATTTAACATAGGAAGGAGATAATAGTTTGGTGACATTTTTAGGCAGCTGTTCTTCAGACAAATAGTGTCTTCACAGACACTTGATATCAAAATTTTCAGTGATATAATAGGTGTTTAAAGACTTCATCATCTTTTACTCAATAATAGTTTAGTAGCCAATATTCATTGATGGATTGCAAAAGTATATTCATCAAAATGTAATGTGAGATAATTGTTATAGGACTAAGTGAGATTTCCTGACAACATCATTTCTTGTTATCCTTCTCTAATGTTGAGGAAACATACACAGAAATAACCTTTTCTGGATGCACACACACGCACACACACACACACACACACACACACACACACACACATGTACAGGTACGGATGTGTATTTATGAGCATAACTTCTTGACCATATTCATCTGAGTTCAGTTCCACTGCATGGCATCTTGGGCAAGTGTCTTTTAGTAGAGTCCAGAGTTGACCAAAGTCTTGTGAGTAGATTTGAGTAGACAGAAATGAAAAGAAACCTGTAGGTGTGTATGTGCATGCATATGTGTGTGTGTGTGTGTGTGTGTGTGTGTGTGTATACTTTTGTCTTGGCATCACATAATGGTTGTAAACAAGTATCACTGTCATGTAAAAGATGTTGTTTGTTCCTTGTCTTCAATAGCAAGCATGTCTTGCTATGGGAAATATTACCTAACTTAGAAACAGGTGAGAATTAGTGTCAGGAAGGATATTCAGCCGTAGAAAATCTGTCTCAGAAAATTTTGTCTGACACATCCAGTCATGGAAAAGTGAATGATGACGATGATGAGGAGGATATATATGCAGTCTTGCAACACAAATTCATAAATGCACACACACACACATATATATATATATACAAGATGCATTCAAGAAGTATCTGACTATTTTGTTTCATGTTGTTTAGGAGGCTAATTGACAGAACTTGTACAACATAGGACAAAATGCTGTGCTGTATTTGTTCCAGCTTTTCTGCACTTTGAAGCCAACTTTATTTTTCATCTTTTCAAAATCAATCAATGATTATAAATGTCAGATATTTTTTGCATTCTGGGTTCTTGGATGGTAGTCTTAATCTTTCATCGAGTTTAAGATCACCAACGGATCTATGAATGCCTTTGGTAGTCTTAATCTTTCATCGAGTTTAAGATCACCAACTGATCTATGAATGCCTTTGACAGAGTACACTCTATTATAAAGCATTCAAACCAGTTCTCCAATGTAAGACTAACTAACGTCATCCCTTCTTCTGACAAGTTTCTGTAGCCTTGAAATATAAGGGTTTCAGGTGCTACTCTTCCTTCCTTGAATAAGTAATAAGTAAATATGGCACCCATGTGACAACAAAAATATTTGATTTATACATTACCAAAGGTTGTTGAAACATTGAAAATGATAAAACCCAGCCTGTTAGTAAAATCTTGATGCTTAAACATCCAGATTACAGATGATCCTTCTATGACTACTAGCAATGTTTCTTAATCCTTTAGCCATTAAACCAGCCATATCCAGTCTAAATATTCTATCAGTTCCATGTTCAAATCAACTTGGTTTGGCCGCTTACACCTACCCTACCATATCATTCTAAAAATAACAATCACACCATTGAAATCTCAAAGCTACGAGGTAATGCATTATTAATTCAAAGCAATGTTAATAGATCAGCATTACTTTTGACAGAGTAATCTGAATGTTAAAGGGTTCATTTACTTGTGCTTCATTCTTTCTGATTTTTTTCTTTTTTTTTTTTTAATACATTTGGAATCACAAGAATGCAATATGAATGTTAAGAATACTATATACTAATGATTCCTATTCCTTTTACATATATGAATAATAATTCCTATTCTTTTTTACAATAAAGTTTTTTTTTTAGTTATTTAACATTATTTAACATTGCCAAATTAACTTTCAATGAAGCCAACAAATACATAGAATTGATCACATTAAATCATTTTTGTACTTATTTTTAAATTATTAATTTGGAATTAATTCTCACAAATATAGTTAATTTTTCCTTTTTTTTTCTCTTTATTTCATTAAATCAGGTTGCTAATTATGCTGCTAAAATTATAGCAGAGTTTAAAAGTTGTGCCATAAAAGTCTCAAAATGTAAGTACATTTTCTGATATATATTGATAAATGATGTGATTACTGATTATTAATGTTTCAGATCATTATTAAAAATATCCAATAATTTGTCTCGTTAGTTATTAAAATCTGGAGATATGTTTATTTACGGGGAATTTTAATATATTTTGAACTATATTGCATATCCTATCTCATGTTTGTCTTGACAGCCTTAAAAAAATAAATAAATAAACCTACACCTGTAATTCATTCTGTCAACAATTAAAAGAAATTCTAGTTTTATATGAAATGTGTAGAAAGAGGTTACTTGTGATCTTGTCATATGTAATATATTTAAGATATTAAAACAGAGAATAACCAGAGAATTGTTCTATTATCAGGTAGATAGAGAGAGAGAGAGATAGAGAGAGAGAGAGAGAGAGAGAGAGAGAGAGAGAAAGAAAGAGAGAGAGAGAGAGAGAGAGAGCAAATCAAGTCTGGCTTATCTAAAAGTTTCATCAGAAATCATCAATATCATGAACCTTACTTAGTTCCTAATCTCTTCTAGAGATTTTCTAACTAGCTAATTTGCTTGTTGCAAGATCAGTGACTGTGTGTCACTTGTTCTCTATATATTGTGAGCTGAAGTGAACTACTGCTATCTCTAGCAGACAAGTATTCACCATCGAGGATGATCACAAAGAGGTCAAAACCATACAGTCTGGATGTCTCATGGCTAGAAGATGATAGGAGTTCTCTCCCCTGCTTGCAATATATATTGGTTGCAGATTGCATTGAATA
This sequence comes from Octopus bimaculoides, assembly GCF_001194135.2. Classification (NCBI taxonomy): domain Eukaryota; kingdom Metazoa; phylum Mollusca; class Cephalopoda; order Octopoda; family Octopodidae; genus Octopus; species Octopus bimaculoides. Next base: position 113,728,073 of record NC_068982.1, read on the forward strand.
ACCAGTTGGATGAGGTGACCTCCTGAGGTTAAAAATAGCAGTAATGTCAGTTTCTACAGAACAACCATGTTTATGTGGCAATAAACCAAAAGAAGACAAAATGAATAAAATGGAGCAAGGCTTGGAATAAAAGCATTAAGAATTACTGAAAGGAGGAAGAAATAAATTCTGCTAGTTTTAGTTACACAAAATGCACTCAAATACTTACCGATTACATCTGGATAATCATTTTAGTTAATATTGGGTCAAATACTTTTTCTGACGATGTGTGTAGCAAAATGAGTGAAAAGTGCATCAAACGTAATCCTTATTTCGTTTACTTTAAATTGCAGATCTCTGGTGGTCATGCCTATTTTAATGTTTCATTTTACTTATTTACTTATTTATTTATCTATTCATTTATTGTTCAGTCATGTATAAACATTGTTTACAAGAAGCATGAATTAAACATCAGTGTGTTTCTTAATTTCTGTAACTTTTACTATTCATTGGAGGGTGGTGGGGGTGCAGGATTAGGAAAACAGTGTGTGTTTTTGCGTAGCAGTTTCCGATTGGTCGAATTGTGCTCCCAAGTGATTAGTTTCAGCATTTATCTCTTATAGAGCCTTTTTTTTTTTTCTTATAAGTATTTTTTTTTTTTTGTCTGCCCATTTCTTCGTTATTGATATCTTTTCTATCTTGCATTGGTAACCAACAGAGAGTACATTTCAAAGGAATTTTCTCGGATGAAGAAGCATCTAATACATATCAATTTAATGAATACTGATGATGATGATGATGATGATTTGTACTATGAGCAAAAGAGAACAAATTAACATTGCAGAGGGAGAAGGAGGGAAAAAGTAGTTTATCTGCTTTTATTCTTCTTTTGAATGGCGGCTATGCTTGGGTTCCATCTGCTAGGGTTCTTTCAGTCGATTATTGGCATTTCATCGTTCTCATAAGATACCAAATGCAAAATTGAACACTGACGTAAAGGGAGATAACTCAATCAGGCATAAATAATACTGCTGGTTATCTCTGTTAGAATGTACCAGTTTTTGTCCTACGCTGATACACACATGCAATCCATATTCCACACTAAACATGTCACCTAATCATATCAATATTTAACTACTTCCATTGTAAATTCCCTCTTTATCCTATATTAACATTCAAACAAAGATTATCGATATCAAGTCTGGTTTGCTGAAACTATGGGCAATTTTTCTTAAACTTACAAATATAAACTTTAGGCTAATCGTTCTGTGAGCTCTGTGAATGATATCTACATTTTAATTGTATGTAACATGTTTGTTTCAACTTACAATGGCACAATAATTGATGGCCACTTCAAATACGAACCCTATGAGTGATCCTTTACATGGACATGTAATGCAAGAATAACTGCCAAACTTACCTCAAATTAATACATTACTGTCGTAATAATAATAATAATAATAATAATAATAATAATAATAAAAACAAGACTTATTGGACAATGTAAACCTAGGTATACTATGCCAGGAAAATAGTTGTTGTGGTCATGGCTAGAATAGTTTTATTATAGGTCAGTTGAGTAATGACAACCATGCTGAACAATTTTTAATGATAAAATATGTATATTATTCTCTTTACTCTTTTACTTGTTTCAGTCATTTGACTGTGGCCATGCTGGAGCACCGCCTTTAGTCGAGCAAATCGATCCCAGGACTTATTCTTTGGAAGCCTAGTACTTATTCTATCGGTCTCTTTTGCCGAACCGCTAAGTTACGCGGACATAAACACACAACCATCGGTTGTCAAGCGTTGGTGGGGAGGACAAACACAGAAACAAACACACACACACACACACACACACACACA
>NC_068982.1:113729927-113734062 GCF_001194135.2 Octopus bimaculoides
ATATATATATATATATATACATATATACGACAGGCTTCTTTCAGTTTCCGTCTACCAAATCCACTCACAAGGCTTTGGTCGGCCCAAGGCTATAGTAGTAGACACTTGCCCAAGGTGCCACGCAGTGGGACTGAACCCAGAATCATGTGGCTGGTAAGCAAGCTACTTACCATACAGCCACTCCTGCGCCCTATGTTGTAATTGTATTGTAACCTTAGGTTGTACCAGATTAAGTAGACCCATGATCAAAGTATTTTGGTCATTATTACCCTGTCTTCTATTTTTATGTTCATGTGACGGAGGTGGAGAGGAGGAAAAAAAATCACATTTTCAAAAACCTTTATACATAAAAAGATGCCCACCATTATTTCAAAGGTCGTGGTGAAAGAAAAATTGGGAAAATCGCTGTCAAACCTGAGCTAATTCAACTTCTGTGAGCGTCCTTATCTGAAACTCCGCCCATGTATCTAATATTACATTATCCAACTTAGCATTAAATATCAATTCTTGGGTGTAATTTAAGAGAAATTTGGCAGTTATTTCTAACAGGTCAAAGGATGACAACGTAGAGGCTTCCATACGTGTTATTGATGATGATGTTAATGTAACCTGTGATACAGAGGTAGTTTATCGAACAAAATATTTGGTTTGCATTATTGTTCTGACCATCCATTCTTATTGTAGTAGTATGTTGCGATGTTCGTCTTGAGGATGGAAATATTTGCAGTTGAAAGAGATTTCCTGCTAAACTGAGTGTTGGCTGACAGTGTACGTCAATGAGTGTCAATCGTTTTTGTTCAAATGACACTTTTTGATCTTGTGAAATTAAAAACATCCACAGTTCCAGATAAAATTTTGAATGTACGATGTAGAAAGTAACATTTCTTCAAGTGACCTCCACCGAGATACGTTTCACCATGCTGTACCAGCTTTGATAGGTTCTCATTTCCATGTTGTGTATCTCTGCCAATGACATCATGGTGGTCGGATGGTCTCCGTCATCGATTTGAGCACGGAAGTCTCCAAAAATGTAACAACAGTTATGGCATGGTGTCCAGTACGATACCGGTTGCCAGCAAGAACTATTCTGCGTTGAGCAACAAAAGCAAGGACTGATGGAATGAGTCTACATATCTCCTAGTTAGTCTTGTGCTCGTATCATGAGATGTTTGAGGCTAGCATGAGAAACGTTGTATACATATGCAGTGGGACTGAACCCAGAACCATGTGGTTGGTAACCAAGCTACTTACCACTCAGCCACTCCTGTGCCTGTATAATAATAATAATAATAATAATAATGATGATAATAATAATAATCCTTTCAAGCAGAAGGCTTGAAATTTTGGGTGGGGGTGGGGGGGCTAGTCGATTACATCGACTCCAGTGTTTCACTGGTACGTAATTTATCAAACCCGAAAGGATGAAAGGCAAAGTTGACCTTGACGGAATTTGAACTCAGAACGCTGCGACGGACGAAATACCGCTTAATCATTTCGTCCAGTGTGCTAATGATTCTGTGAACTCGCCGCCTTCGTATAATAATAGTAATAATGATAGTAGTAGTAGTAGTAGTAGTAGTAGTAGTAGTAGTAGTAGTAGTAGTAGTAGTAGTAGTAGTAAACACTACCGATAGCGACAGATGCAGAATGTGTGGTAAGAGGGGTGAAATGGTATGGCACATCGTTAGCGAATGCCTGAAATTGACACAACTCAAATACAAAAGACGCCATGACAATGTGGCAAGAATGATCCATTGGGAGCTCTGCGGAAATCACGGCCTATAAAGTGCAAAGACGTGGTATGAGAAAACTCCAGAAGGAATCACCGGAAATGAAATTTGCAAAATCCTGTGGGATGCAATGATCCAGTAAACAAGTGTCACCTTAGTTTGCTGGCTGCGGACAGCTGACACTTTCCATCATACCCAGCAAAATAAGCTGTGAATTTTCATATAATTAATGCCCTGATGCAGTACCAGGCTCTAGCTCTCATGACTTTTGATTTCAACTGATTGGAAGTGCTATCATGTACATGCATTGTCTTGGTATAAAAGATGGGCTACAGTAACTATTCTGCTCAATACCACAGATTTGCTTGTCAGTCGTTTGACCTTAACCAGTTGAGCATGTCTCTTGGTAGCTGACGATATGTGCATCTCTGATCACGAGCAGAAGTAGTGGGGGAGCCTCATAGCCATGTGTTGAAAGGAATTCTTTGGGGTTTCAATAATTAACATCTGGAAAGATGGGTGTTTCGTTCAACATCCTTAAACAACCCTTATTCAGGGATCTTTTGAACGGGATAAGCTACTCAACCTGAAGAAAATTTTAACTGGACCCCACCTGCAAGGTCATGGACTGTTTATCTTGATATGAGATCACCATGTCACGCACATATGGTTGTGATGCATGTGCCTGGTGTACCCTTATCAGACGGGCAGTCATGATGGGTATATCGAGCTTCGTATATTTTATCCCAGTGTCAATTTAATGGCATGCACTGCTCTCTCACTCAATAATAATAATAATAATAATAATAATAATAATAATAATAATAATCCTTTCTACAATAGTTACAAAACCTGAAATTTGTGGGGAGGGGGCCAGTCGATTAGATCCATCTCAGTACGCAACTGGTACTTAATTTATCGACTCTGAAAGGATGAAAGGCGAAGTCAACCGCGGCGGAATCTGAACTGAGAACGTAAAGACAGACGAAATGCCTTGAAGCATTTTACCCGGCATGCTCACGATTCTGCCAGCTCGTCGCCTTAATTATGATAATCGTTTCAAATTTTGGCACCAGGCCAACTATTTGGGGGAGGGGTTAAGTCGATTTAACTGATACTAATACTCAACTGGTACTTATGTTATCGATCTCGAAAGGATGAAAATCAAAATCGACCCCGGTGGAATTTGAACTCAGAACGTAGAGACGGACGAAAAGCCGCTAATCATTTTGCCTGGCGTGTTAAAGACTCTGCTAGCTCGCCGCCTTCTTAATGATGATGATGATGGTGTTTTTTTTTTATTGGTCGGAAGGGTTCTCAACATCAACCAACTATTGCCCTTTTTGCAGAGTCCTTCCCTTCCATTGCAGACCCTCCCCCATCGACTTCGTTCTCCTTAGGAACCCCAATCATTAACCTTGCCTTTGAATCCACCCTCCAGTCGAAGATGGCTGCCCTTGAGCAATTGCTGAAAAGTATCGAAACTATCGAATCCCATCAAAGTTTTTTCATACTTAGGAATTACCTCTCGATCCCTAAGCTCATCTTACTGATTCCCATCATGCCTCCAACGCTTCGACAACCTAATCTTTGAGAGACTCAAAAGCTTGGTCTATGTCAGACTCTCTCCAACGTCCCGCGATCAGGCTGCATTGCCCAAGCGATTTGGAAGTCTTGGTCTTCGTAAGTGTTTATCCCTCTCTCTACCCTGTTTCCTTTCCTCCATTCACGCCTGCTCTACCCTAGTGAGCAACATCCTCTCCTCTCCGACATGGACCAGTTCCAATAGGGAGTTGGATGAAGCTCTCCAACACTGGAGGGAATTGGGCCTGTCCGCTCTTGCGAATGTGGAGGACTGTGGGAGTCAGAGAGCTTGGTACAATATAATTTCGAAGGCCGCCTTCGACTCCCTCGTCGTCCAGTCGGACTAGTTTTGAAGGTGCTGCTTACTGTCTACTAGCAACAAATACTCAGAAAAGACCTGACAATCTCACTTTGTGCCCCTGGTCGCGAGGCAGATTCCTTGTCTGGGATGTCACAGTTAGCCACTCCTTTGATTCTTCTCACATCCTGGATGCTGCTGTCAGGGCGAGATCCACAACTTCTGCGGCCGAGCGGAACAAAATCCTGAAATACCGCGATCTGTCCGCCAACTACATTTTCCATCCTGTCGCGTCCGAGACGTTTGGTGGGGTCGTACCACTAACTGCAAGATTCCTGTCTTCATTGGCAATTTGCCTAGCAGAAGTAACTGGTGAGGCTCGTAAGGGTGCTTTGCTGTTCCAGCGCATCAACCTCGCCATTATCCGCAGCAACGCTGCAAGCGTGCTGGTGTGCCTCAATAAACATTAGGGAGGTTTCCCAGCACCCCCAAATTTTCAACCCAAGGTGGTGAATTGTTTTGG
>NC_068982.1:113734214-113735318 GCF_001194135.2 Octopus bimaculoides
GGACTCGTGGTCATAAGATCGCGGTTTCGATTCCCAGACAGGGCGTTGTGTGTGTTTATTGAGCGAAAACACCTAAAGCTCCACGAGGCTCCGGCAGGGGATGGTGGTGAACCCTGCAGTACTCTTTCACCACAACTTTCTCTCACTCTTACTTCCTGTTTCTGTTGTGCTTGTAATTCAAAGGGTCAGCCTTGTCTCACTGTGTCACGCTGAATATCCCTGAGAACTACGTTAAGGGTACACGTGTCTGTGGAGTGCTCAGCCACTTGCACGCTAATTTCACGAGCAAGCTGTTCCGTTGATCGGATCAACTGGAACGCTCGACGTCGTAAGCGACGGAGTGCCAACAACAACAACAACAACCAATAGTCAACTAGTACAAAATATAAAAACCTTTAAAATACGTCAAACCTTTTCAACAGAACATTTCCCAATTCATGTTACAAAAAAAAAACAAGTAAAATATGCCCATCAAAAACAAAAAAAGAAAATTTCCTTAAAGATTAATGACTCAATCCCAAACACTTTCTAATATGTAAAAGAGGATAAAGCGTTAAACAAAGTCCTTTACGTTGTAAGTTAAAATGTCACTGAAGTTAATTTCACATTCTTTTGCAATTTAATACCAGTCAAGTTCTAGGGGTCGATCTAACCGTGTATCCTCTTCCCCCAAACGTGTAGCCCTCTGCCATGTTAATTAGATTTCCTTAAACTGAATTTATTCTTTATATGAAGGATGTCGGATCCAAACATTTTTTCCATCGTACAGTTTCTGCACTACTGACACAATTGCAAGTTAAGTATACTTGCTTACACTATAATTTAATAGTTTCTAAGCAGGAGACACAAAAGAGGCAACTGGCGAAAAAAGAAAAACTCGAAACTTCGTCTGGTAATGGTTTCTTACACAGGCATACACATTGTCTAATACGAACAGTAGCTATGGCAATCTTGGAACGGGTTCAGGAATTCCGTGTACATAAACATTACCACCTGACACACATTTTCTCTTTCTCTCTTTCTTTCCCTCACATGCACACACACGCACACACACACACACACACACACACACACACACACACACACACACACACACACACACAC
>NC_068982.1:113735365-113741559 GCF_001194135.2 Octopus bimaculoides
CATACATAATACATATATATATATATATATATATATATATGTGTGTGTGTGTGTGTGTGTGTGTGTGTGTTTACACGCGCGCGCGTGTGTGTGTGTGTGTGTGTGTGTTTACACGCGCGTGCGTGTATGTGAGCGTGTGTGTGTTTATTCATGTGTCTAAGTATAATCGCTCTTGGTTTTATTTTTCGAATTTCTAACCAATAGCGAGATAGCCGGTTTCTAGCCTAGAAACAAGACTTTTTCACTGGAATTTAGACTTCATCAAACAGGGTAGTCTTGTATATATACGTGTATGCCTGAATATTTATGTTTGCATAATATATATATATATATATATATATGCATGCTGTCGTGTATGCATATACACAGGTATGCACATATATTTATATTCACATGGGCGTAGGCATGAATGGCTTTACATATGTGGATCCTATTGCATGCTGAACTTCATGAATGTTTTATATATTTTGACAGTACATTTCACAGCTTGCAACTCTGATATTTTGAGTAGGCGTATTCTTTATTGTTTTGTAAGTCCCAGCTTCTAAAGATTATTATTGAGGCAGCTGGTCGTGTAGCTAGACCGGATGAAGTAGCTGAAGATTTCCCATGAATTCGGCATAAATGCTCTTTTTCTCACTCACCTTTAACATTATGTTGATATCTGTTGGGCAAGTTGTTTCAACTAGTGTGCATAGTTTCTTGTCTCATCCCAGATCATTATGTTTGGTCTGTTGTGCTTGAATTTTATTGAAGTCTTGAGGACATCCCACCAATATTTTTGTATAATTATGTGTATTTATATCTGCCACAATACTGTAGAGGACATATATTTATCTCCTCAAGACTACGTTTTCTACAGGTTTCATTTATAGTGTTCTAGCTGCAGCATCATATCTCATCGCGAGGTAATTCCGTGAGGACACATTTTCGCACAGCTACTTATGATATGGATGACTTCCTCAATATCAGTTCCCCAAAGTCTGCATTGGTTGTTGCTGGTAGATGGTTTATTTGCATCCCTGTCCCTTTTATGTATCAGGTATTATGTGGCTATTTTTATCATTCAACGGGAGAGTTAATATCCCGGTTATCGATCCAAAATGACTACCCTGACTGACAATGTTGTCTTTTTGAAGGTTTCCGAGAGCATAGGCGTGCATGACTTCTTTTGCTGGTTTGTACGCTGTTTCTGTCCTGCTGACCTGTTCTGGAGGAGTGTGCAACTTCTCTGGTTATTAGACAGATAATACTTTACGAGAAGCTCTTTGCCAACTCTCGCGATGTTATCGGCTTCACGTGTGCAAACTTAATATAGAAGAACTTCAACATATGGTGGTTGGTAGATGTTGTCGAAGGAATATGACGTGGCATTGAAAAGTTGTCTCGATCAGTGTTAAACCTCTGCAGCCTTATTTTCGTAAATACAGTCTACATCATGTCGATATGGAAATTCCTAGTACGGGTTAACGATTTTCGTGTTTTCACATTAATAGCCTGAATCTCATCCAGTGTCCAATCGAGTAGCCTGACTGTTGATATGAGCATTGGCACAACAAACACATTGTGGGATATCGATTACTTGCGACCTGGTTACACACCCCTTTGTATGTATGTATGTATGTATGTATGTATGTATGTATGTATGTATGTAACATATGGTATAATTATAGACAGGGAAAATTTTTAACCATTTCTCTGCAGACTGAAAAAAGGATGAACCTTAATCGATTTCCGAACCTTATTGGGTTCTCATCAGAGTCGTCTACATTATTCTGACAGTCTCCAGAGAAACAAGTAGCCAAACTGTTTATATATTCAACAAATTTTACGGTTACTCTTTGAAGGAGTCCCTAATTTGCAGACCGAAAGTGTTTAATACTCTATAAATACCAACGGCTTGTCAGCGGGGATCTTAGTCCAAACAGAAGGGAGGCTGGTCTTCCATAAACAACCTTGCTTGTGCCTCGAAAGGGAACTTTCTAGGTGTCAATCTCATGGTCATTCATGGCCGAAGGGGGTATTTTAATAAGCAGAGAATAATTGATTGTGTTTTTGTGACTTGTATGTCGATAGATACTCACTACATCAGTGACCCATTCGCTTCTTTAGCTTCAGCAATCCACCTTCTCAGCATTAGCGACACTATGCTTGTCACTGATGCAATATTAACCGGTCTTCATTGGTTCATATCGATTACTTTGTCACCTATCTCTGGTCTGCTCAGCTATCAGTGTATATGACTAAAGCTTCAACAAAATCCCAGCAGAACAGTGGTATTTCCAACATTAAAAAATGTTCAAAAGCTTAATCATTATTGCAAGAGACAGACAAGGATTTCCTACAACTTTTATATAGGTAGTCTACGCACAATCTGCTGTATCTCTTGCAGAAATGCAATCTGAACTGAACTTTAATCAAAGATAAGGCGGTATATAGGTATCAAGAATCTAGAATATCTAAGAAAACCGTGTAAGTAATATATCAGACGTCCCACGCAAGTCTATTTGACATTTGCTATTTTAATGAAGTGCATCAGGATGAATGCAGGATCCTATGATTCACTCCCACTTAATTGAGTGTCCTGGGAATATCTCACATTATAAAGAGAAAGCAAACAGATTTGTATTTACAAAAGCGAAAAAGAACTGATGAGCTTTTGATATATTAATAAAATAACTTATATGTTGCAAAAATAGGCGAATTCTGCTGATTAGGAACGTTTTCTTCCAGTGCAAACTATCGCTAATTTCATTGGTTCTTTTCATTCATTTATTTATTTAGGTATCCATGAATGAATAACATTGTGTAATACGATTTTTGTCCTTGGGTAGCAACTGTTATTTCTTACTTGCTTACCCTTAGAAAGTATGAAAAATGGCTAATATTTCCTTCAAACTTTGCTTTTGTTACATTTATTCAAAACCCCCAAAAAATCCCTCTCAATACATGGCTATGATGCTCCCATACTGCGTCTGCTTATGATCAGAGATGTATATAATGTCAGTGCCACTAAGGGACATGCTCAAGTGGTTTAGGTCAAGCGACTGACAAGCAAATTTATGGTACTGAGCAGAATATTTGCTATAACGATATTTCTGTTTCAGTAACTCAGTGCTGAATCTGTCTGGAATGTAATGAAAAATAGGTCAGTTTCAAAACATTCATGTCTAGGTCACAAAAACAAAGTTTGAAGGGAATAGTAGTCATTTCCTTTGATTTCTAGATAGAGGTAAATAGAAAATAACACTTACTGACCAAAAAGAAAAATAAACAAAACATGATAAGTAAAAATTTTGTTACACAATGCAATCTATCTACATTGATGGATACCTGCAAGTTTTACCTATTATTCTCATGCACTTGCGTGCCTAAACATTCACATTTTCGTGTGTGTGCTTTGCATATATTAAATATTTGAGCTGTGTCGTCAGCGCAGATCATAGCACACAGAGAAATTCAGGCGTATGTGTTCTTTATTGATGATGTGACAACTTTGAAGAACTTACCCCCATAATTATTGACAAATCTGATCTAAATGTTTCGCATAAGAACTTACTTAACTTCGCGACACAGCTTACAATTCCTCTTCCCGGTTAATTGTTTGCATGGTCTTGAAATTAAGTATTCTATAAGTAGTTGTTCATTTTTTTGAAATGGGAGGTAAAAAAAATTCAGCCGACAAACAAGGAAACAGCATTAAATTAACAAATAAATATGTATAGAAAAAATGTTAGTTACATGATTAGTGTGTGTGTGTGTGTGTGTGTGTGTGTGTGTGTGTGCGCGTGTGTGTGAATGATTATTATACGAAGCAGCCTTGGGTGAAATATATGGATGTACAGAGATAGCATGTGTAAAAACATTGAGCTGTGAATGACATGTTCGTGCTTGATGATGCTTAACCACACAGAAATGCATACTCTCCGCGATCCCAATATATACGTATGTGTGTGTATACATGTATGTGAGCGTGCTTATGTGTTTTTTGTGTGCGCGTGCGTGTGTGTGAGTATGTGTGTATAGGACATAAATGACGTTGAAAATGCACAGAGAATAAATGAGGATTCATTTCTATTTTAATACGCACACACAAACACACACACGCACACACACACATACTTGACCGGTTTCACTTTTGATTTCCAAAAGTGTATGGTATGTAGAGTTGTGTTGCAAATTGTGTCTTTTTTGGCCGTTATCGCAAATACCGTTTGTTTTTAAATGTTACATGACGATAGCACATTAATGTCGCGGAATACTGGCCGAAAATTTCCCTGCCTAACCACGTGACCATCCTATATGTTAACAGATTGCATTCTGAACCACATCTTACATATAATAAAAGGCAGGCAGAGGCAGTAAAGCATGCGAACAGCCTTCAAAGATTTTGCTCTGAAAGACGTTGGCATTTTAATCACGATAAAACTGCGAATTTTTATTGTAAATTGTTTTTATTTTGTTTCTCACACACACACACACACACAAATATCTATATGAAATTAATATAAAACACTTGCTTTCAAAATATTATCGTTCATTTAACATACATTAGATGTTATGTGAACGAGAATACACACACACACACACACACACAGTGGAGACAGCACAGTGACATCCTGTTCGTGGTCTGGTATAGCTCTTTATTCTAAAGTTTGGTACCGGTCCTTCCAGTATCTTCCATATATATATCACTGCATACCTCTCCCGCCTTCGTTTCAGGTAATAGAGTTGTAGCTCTTTCAATCTGTCCCAGTAGCTCAGTCGTTCCATTGATGCAATTTTCTTTGTGTAATGTCGTTGAACTGCTTCAAGCTCTGCTATCGTCCTTGTAGTACAAGGTGACCATAGCTGAAAGCAGTAATCCAGTCGGCTGAGGATAAATGACTTCCATAGCGTCATCATAGTTTCTTGGTCGCTTGTCCGGAAGATTCTCAGAATCCAACCGGCCAGTCTTCTGGATACTGCTACCATTTTGTTGATATGCGTGTGAAATGTGGCATTGTTGCTCATTTCTATTCCCAGATCACGCACCGTATTTGATTCTGGGATCGTTGCTCCACTTGGTCCAACGTACTGATGTTGTGATTCCTGAGTATTGCTTAACTGGTAGCGGGGGGCCTGGAATTTACTTGCATTAAATTGCATGTTGTTATCCTCAGCCCATGTATAGATAGCATCTAGATCTTTCTGCAAGAGCGTAGCATCATATATATGCATATATATATATATACATATATATATACATATACATATATACATATATATGTACATATATATACCTATATATATACAGAGGGCTGGTGACGTTGACGTGTGCGTGTGCGTATGTGTGTGGATGATGGTGTGGGGCTGGGAAGTGGTCAGTCCTAGTGTGTGCGTGGTGGTGTGATGTGATGTGGTGCGTGGTGGTTTGAGGTGATGTGTGGTGTGGTGGTGTATGGTGTGGGGGCGGCGAGATTGGGGAAAGCAATGGTGGGGTGTGGGTTAGGCTGAAGGTGAGGTTAGAGGTGGGATATGTGGGAGTGGGTGTAAGGGATGGGGTTGTGGTGGGATGGGATGACTAGGAAAGGTGGGGTTGGATTATTTAGGAGTGGGGTTACGATGAAGGGAGAGGGTGAAGGGAGAAGAGGGTAGAAGTGAAGAGAAGAGAGAAGGAGAGTGGGGTGAAGAGAAGAAGTAGGAGTCGGAGCAAGAGAGGAGGGTTAGATGAAGAGGGGAGGAGAGTTGAGCCCATGTGGTGCAAAGGAGCGAAGAGAGAAGATTAATCCCTGCTCACGGTGAAAACGGGAGTCCGGATGGCTCCTGTGCACGGACAACCCGAACACAGACAAGTGTTGCAAAGAGTGACCGGTAGAGCGGAAATGGCGCGAGACCGGGGTGTCATTGCCGAGTCGTATGTCTCGGAGGTGTTACGTGAACCTGTCAGCCAAGTGGCGTCCCGTTTGCCCGATGTATATAGAAGGACAGAGAGAGCAGGAAATGCAGTAAATGACATTGGTAGAAGTGCAGGTGAAGGAATCGGTGATATGATAGGGTCGATGATGGGTGCCGGTGAGGAGGGTGGTGTTGGAGAGGTGAGGGCGTGGGCGGGAGCAGGGGAACGAGCCGGGTTGAGAGGTCGGGTTAGAGAAAAAGCTGTGGACCAAGAGGTCTCGTAGGTTGTGGGCTCGTTTGAAGGAGGGGAGGGGTCA
>NC_068982.1:113744884-113762598 GCF_001194135.2 Octopus bimaculoides
TATATATATATACCAACATATATATACACATATATATATATATATATATATATATATACACAATGTAGTCAAAAGAACATCGTCGCAGCAGTAATCCATGACAACGTTACACCTGTTTCGGGTTCTTAACATTGTGTGTGTGTGTTATTGGCCATTAAGTTGTGTATATATTCCATTTTAACTTTCTGTAATTTACTGTCTTTGGCGTTTTATAGTATTAACACTGCAAAATATACTAAATATTAGTGCTTTTCCTTTGCAATAGAAAAATTGGCTTTAATAATAATTATAAGCTCTTTTATTATTGACAATGTTTAGTATCAATATTTCATTTGGATATTTTAATTTGTTCACTTCTAATGATGTGTGTTTTGTATTCATTAAAAATGAAAACTTCGATCTTATTAACCTAATATAATTTTACCGCATATTATTGCATGTCTTTCAACTTTTTATCATTGCTATTCGTATTATTTCAGAATTAGCAGGAATATTAATTTTTTGTTTATTTGTTTGTTTGTTCGTAGTTGGTTTGCACTTGCTGGATATCAATTGTAATCTCAAGTGAAACGTCTAAGTGGCTGGTTTTGGTTAGACAGGGAATATGAAAATTAAAAATTTCACTAGTTTATAGATGAAATCCTTTCTGTTGATCTAGCTCTATAATTTTTTTTCTTCACCACATCATTGCAGTTTCGATTACTGAATAAGTAGCCTAATTGAATGGGACCAAACACTGAAGATATCGAACTAAATTCGACGACTGGTACCCATGACAACGCCGTCTCCTTCATTGGACACGAAACTCAGCTTGCGAAGACTTATTGGGGCAAGCGAAAGCAAAATCGGGATGGCACCTGTGCCCAGCGTCGCCTTTGTGGCACTTGTGCCCGTGACATGTGTAAGGATTTTCGAGCGAGATCGTTGCCAGTGCCCCTGGACTGGCTCTTGTGCGGGTGGCACATAAAATACATCATTTTGAGCGTGGCCGTTGCCAGTACCGCCTGACTGGCCTTCGTGCGGGTGACACGTAAAAGCACACACTACACTCTCGGAGTGGTTGGCGTTAGGAAGGGCATCCAGCTGTAGAAACTCTGCCAAATCAGATTGGAGCCTGGTGTAGATATCTGGTTCACCAGTCCTCAGTCAAATCGTCCAACCCATGTTGGCATGGATAGTGGACGTTAAACGATGATGATGATGCACCCACCTAAAAATAATTATTTATAATGAAAAGGTGTATTTCTATGAAGAAATTTCGAGAAATGCTTAGTATGAAAATAAATCTGTTCTGCTTTTAAATAAACTAGTTAGTTGTATTTATTTTTAAGTAAAGAATGGCATGTTACTATTTCAGGAAAATTTGATGACTATGTGAGTAGTTGGATAGCCTGCTTAGTTATTATGTTTAGACTATCTTAGAAAAACTTGAGCTTCCTTTCTCTATTAGAGCTCCTCAGTACCATTTTCTATACGCAAGACCAATTGAGTATTAAATAATGCTGCGATTGTTCAGCTGCTGCTGCTGCTACTACTACTACTAAAAATATTAATAATGGATTCAGATTTTGACACAAACCCAGCAACTTGTGGGGAGGGGATAAGTCGATTACACCGATCTCACTGCGCAACTGGTACTTATTTTATTGACCCCCAAAGGTTAAAAGGCGAAGTCGATCTCGGCGGAATTTGAACTTAGAACGCAAAGATGGACGAAATGCTATTAAGTATTTTGTACAGTGCGCTAACGAATCTGCCAGCTCGCCACCTTAATAATAATAATAATAATAATAATAATAATAATAATAATAATCCTTTCTTCTAGAGGCACAAGGCCTCAAATTTGTGGGGTGGGGGCTAGTCGAATATATCGACCCAGTGTTTCACTGGTACTTAATCTATCAACTGGGAAAGGATGAAAGGCACAAGGCCTTGAAAATTTTGGAGGAAGAGGGCTAGTTGATTACATCGACTCCAGTGCGTAAGTGGTACTTATTTCATCGACCCCCCCCCCCCGAAAGAATGAAAGGCAAAGTCGAGCTCAGCAAAATTTGAACTCAGAATGTAAAGACAGACGAAATGACGTTAAGCATTTTGTCCAGCGTGTTGTCGATTCTGCCAGCTCACCACCTTATTAATAATATCTCAAGTTCAGAAGTTTGATCTTGTGAAAGATTTCATATGTTATAGACCGTATCAATTGAGTTTTTTTTTTTTCCTTCCGTTCCTTTCTATATTCTACCATTCACTCTTATCCTTTTATCTCTTTTATCTCTCGAAGTTCTTGATTATCACATTTTATGTAGAACGTCTTTCAATCTCTACTAAAGGTAAATTACATGATGCCTTGGTAAAAATATAATTTTTAATACACTACACGAATAGAATGTGGTCATCGTAGATCAAACACTGCATTATTTCTATGTTCAACATGGCTGTATTAACTTTATCAAGTGTTATTTGCTTTATAAAAGGAGAAATCGCATTCAACGTACATTTTACCGCGTTTGTTAGCCATCATTGTGACGGGAATATTAGGTGAAATTAAGTAATAAACTTTGAAATATAACAATTATAAATCATTTGACATCTGTAAGTATACGCCACCTACAAATACTAAAGAAATATAATTACTTTTCCCGTTATATATTCCCACCTTTATGTTTAACTTCCTTACCATTATATATTATCTTTGGTACTGCTTTGTTGTCTTTGTGGGAAAGTGTGCTGTTTTCACATAAGTTCTAATTATAAATCATTTCAGGTGTTGCTGATACTCGCCAGTGTGCAAATTCTGGATACATTTCAATATTACATATAACTTATATGCTACAAATCTAAAATTGTGAAAATATATATTAAGCTGTTTTATTGCTATAATTCAGCTTTTAATTCTATTGTTAAGTCAGATGTCTACATGTTTAGTGTTTAAACACTTTTGATTTAGCTGTTGCCACGAGAAATACCTTTTACTTGTTTCAGTTATAGGACCGCTGCAATGTTGGGGCTCCATCCTTATAGGGTTCAGCCTAACAATTCGACTCCAGTACATAAGTTTTTTTTTTAAAGTCTAGTACTTATTCTTTCGGTGTCAATTGCTGAACCACTAAGTTATGGGGATGTAAACGAACCAACACCAGTTATCAAGTGGTGGAGTTGGGGGACAAACACAAAGATATGCAAACTCATCTACGAGGGCTTCCACACAGTTTCCGTCTACCAAATTCTCTCACAAGGGGTCAATCGGTCCAAGGCTATAGTAGATGATACTTGCCCAAGGTGCCACGCAGTAGGACTGAACTTGAAACCACTTAACTGCAAAGTGAGTTTCTTAATCGCACAGCTAGAAACGGAAAGAAAAAGAAAAACAAAAAAAATAATAAAATTAAAAAACCGCTTTGTTTTTCAGAGAAAATATTATCGATAGCTGTCTTTTAAAGTGTTGTAACAATTTAAGATAATTATTTTTTTTACCAGCTCTCAGTTTTCATGAAATGGTTCTAGTAGGTGGTTTGAGATGACAATCCACTACCATTCTACAAGGTGCAAAACAGTACATATAGCAATATTCATACAGCTTTACCGAGTGTATTTAAATAATGAAGTTAACCGACATGATTACGAGATTATTCAGGCGGAAACGAATTCAATGAAGATGAGAGAAAACTATTGAACGCAGGCATTGTGACGAGGTGTCTGGTTCAGTCCTACTAAATGACACTTTGGGTAAGTGTCTGCTACTACAGCTCCGGGCCAGCCAAAGCTTTTCGTGCAGATTTGGTAGATAGAAACTGCAAGAAGCCCGTCGAACTGGATCTCCTACAATCAAGAGACCTGGATGAACCAACTTCACAACAGGAAATGCAAACGCAAATGTGGACAGCAACATCAAACATACTCATTCACCAAGTGCCAGCTAATAAAAGAAGATTAATGAAGATGTAGCAATATCAATGATTGTGCTCCAATATGACCCACAGCTCACGATTTGAACCGAGTAAAAGATTAAAATATGTATATATGTGTGCGAGCGTGTATGTGTGCGTGAGAGAGAGAGAGAGAGAGAGAGAGAGAGAGAAAGCGCGAGCGTTTCTGTCTCCTTGTCTCGATATTACTCAATAGTTATTAATGAACTACCCTATCGTACAAGCGGTATTCCGTAGTACGTCTAGCCACGACGAAATTATTAACTTGCTTGGAAATAGGTGAGGGTTGGCGACTGGAAGGGCATCCGGCCGTAAAAAAAAAAATTTGCCTCGACGAATTCCGTTTGATTCATGCGAGCGTGGTAAAATGAACGTTAAACTGATTAAAGCATAATTTTTCGAGGAACAGCTTTGCCAACTTTTCCCATTGGCGATGCATTTGTCTTTTAAATAAAAAAAAAATTTGCCCAAGTTTTGTCAGAGACATGGAGCTAATAAATAATAACATATATCATGTGTCACTAGTCACGTATGTAATAATCACGTAGCGTTGTGAGCGTAAAAAAGTGTCCAGATCTGACTTAATTTCGTTGACACGCCAAAGTTTGGAAACTTCTAATTCATATGAGATGGCTTGTATTTTGTTGCTATTTTCATTTTTCCCATTTGTTATCACGAGAAGACAAGCCCTTTCCTGACAAAAAGGCTTTGCCTATTTTACCTCTTAAGCCTCCTGATCAGATAAGAACACAGTTCCCTCGTAGTGTTGTTGATGTTTTCGAATAGATAATTCAGTTACTCTATAGAATAAACTTAAAGAAGGATGACTGGGTTGCTACTTTGATTTCTGCTTTCACAGGAACTTCAAATAGAGCAAATTGATATTTCGTTAATCAATAAACAATCACAATCTTAATACCTGAGAGATCTACGAAAAAAAAAATGCTTTCTTTTTTATTTATTGGAAATATAAACTGAAGAAAAAACTTCTTTGATCTTCAGTTTGAATTTATGGAAGTAAATAAAGACGTACTTGCTCTAGCAACCTCGTGATATGTGTGTGTTTGTATATATATATATATATATATATATATATATACTCTTGTCTGCTAGCAGTAGTAGTTCATAAATTGTTTCTGAATAATTAAAATTTCCTACTTTAAAAAAATAATAATAACCTCATTAGTATGCAAAACTTAATGAAATATTCAATCCTAATGCACTGACCAGTCTGGACAATTGCAAATTTCGACCTACTCTTTTTTCGGTCCCTGAATTTTATGACCTTAACTTCATGAATTACAAATGTTCCACCCAAACAAATGACCTATAAAATTCACTTTCTGATGTGATTTCCCCGAGTGATGCTAAACATAGCTTCGTGCTTCCTCAACGCATATACAGTAACTGGAAATCTGTGTGATTGTTAGTGTTGTTTTTTCTTTGTTCTTTCTCCCCAACCCCACCCCTTTTTGGTCGTTTTATAGCTGTCACTTGTTCTTACTGTACCAACTATCTATCCTCTAAACCAGTGGTTCTCAACCGGGCTCCATATGACCTCTGAGAGTCCATGTAACATTTTTTGGGTCCATACAACAAAATAGTAAATTGGGGATTCACAATTTTTTTTTAATGACCCCATAAAAAATAGATATATGTATTTCAAGAAACAGCTAGGTTTCTTTCTCTAACATTTTACATAATTCAACCGACGCAAGTTAATGGGTGAACAACAAAATATGAATTTTGAAAAAAGTATCTGAAAAATTAGTTTTTAACAATTGAATGGCTATGGAGGTCCACCACAATAAAATAGTAATTTGAGGGATCCATAGATAAAAAATGGTTGAGAACCCCTGCTCTGGACCTTAATTTTAATCTGTTAAGATATGTCTTTATTGTCATCCAATAGTCATAGACAAAATCGATTTCTATCCCGATATCTTTTAAAGTATTGTATTTGAAGCGTGTATTCCTCGAATCAAACAATATTTGGTGGATAATCAAAACTGAGTCTTGGATTTTAAATTACAGGCAAATTATTTTTCCTTTGCATTTGCCATCGGAATAGTAATTTCTTTTGATAGGTATAATGCTCTATTTTTGTATTAGGGAAGGGCAGAACCTTAGTGGGAAATTATGCAATGTGGAACAAGATTTCTTTCAGAGCCCCGGAAGGAAGAAATCCATAATTTTTTTAGAGGACTATGACACAGGATCCGTCTTCGGTTTTCTGGATTCCAGACCAAGGTACCGGTTGCATTCTCCTCCTGCAAGTCCTGGGGAAAAGTATAGTTACCTGAATGTATTGCAGTGTATTATAGATGCTTTTTCGCTAAATTGAAACAAAAACAAGGAAAAAAGTAATAAAATGTTACAATTTTGACCACGAAAAAATATCTCTAGAAAGAATGTCATATTTCTTTTACATAAGCCAAAGTAACGAAACAAATAAAATTATAATTCGCATGGAAGAAAAAAATATTATTCTATAGCTTAAATGAAACGACACAAAATAATGAAAGCATTAAATCAATCAGTTTTTTTTATGTCTCTTTCTTCTGGATTCTTTTTTCTTTTCTTCTTTATCTGCCTAGAATCATGCAAGTCAAGTCGACGGTCACCGAAAGTATATCATTTATCAGATCACTTCATCCAACTTCATAGTCTTAATTATCTGAATAATTATCTTTCGGAATTAGGAAGATAAAGTTCGGAAATTTTAGAGGATAAAAAGTGAGAATATGCGATGTTGAAGCTGTTTCTAAGGGCGTTAGCAACAAGGAGTATTTCTTTACTTTAAAATTGACGCCAGAACGGCTTCATAGGAATGTACTTTCTTTCATCTGTGTTATGTTCTTATGCTATAGCGACCAATGTTGTTTACTAGTTTCTTGTTAGCCTGAAGCTTCTCATCGCTAGCGTGAGTGATAGCAACACCATAACTAAGTCTCACTTATACACTCTTAATGTTTTTACTTTCTTCCTGTAAAAAAGAACAACTCACCAATGGAACATCTTAGTTTCCTATCCAGCAGCCAGCACACCACTTAGCAGTGCCATGTATATTTTATTAACCTTCCGATAACTATTTAGGCTTTCTTCTCTTCCTTTTCAATTATGCCTCTGTGTTATTAGCAAATACTAAACCTAATAACTGCACAAAATTAACATTTCGCTTTAATTTACTTCAGCTTCGTAAGTTTTCTCCTTCTTTCTTTCTTTACTTCTTTCGTATTTTTACTTTCTTCTTCATCATTTTCTCCTCTACTTATCTTGTCGCAATTTCTTCAAAACCGAAACAAAACAAACTTTTTCTTCTCTCACTCTACACTATAACTCTGCCGTCGCGCACTCTACCTTTATACATGCACCCTTGTTGTAACACATTGTTTTCTATTTAAATGTATCTTGTCGCTTTCCTTATTTAATGCATCCGTCTTCCTAGCAGCAGATATTTCGCCTGTCTTCTGACTTATTACATACATTAACTTCTTCCACTCAGCACCAACAAATGCACGCACATATTCACTCTCTTCCTGTCCAGTCCTAGTATTTCGTTATTCTATATCCCTTACCTCCACACTGTCTAATCCTCCTTTTCGTCTAGTTTCTTCTTTTTTCTCTATTATCTGCTTGCCTTTCTTATCTTTCTCACGCATCGGCCTTGCCTGTTATTTTCCTTCATTCTCTCCTCCATCATTATTTCATTTACCTTCTCTTTCGCACATTTCTAGTTTTTTTCTTTCTTTCGCTCCTTATTTCCCATACATCTAATGCCTACTCTGTGTAAACTGTCCGCCACTAGTTGCACATCTCTTTTTCACATGGCTGTGTGCGCGACAACATGACGTCCGTAAGATTTTTCGCCGAGTTAGCTGCATCTACTGCAGGACCTGCAAGCAATGCTCTCAGTACTCGACGTGCTTCATTAGCAGCCAGGAGGGCCTCTGAAGTAATCGGTGAAGGAGGATTTGAACACCCTATACATCACTCAAGTTACTCAACTTCCTACTTGTCTGCTTTTGATGACGTCTCCAGTAATTTGTAAGTATCCAACAGATGCACCAATAAGTTTATAGTGCGCTGCAACAAAGTTTGACATTTTTGATTGTCATTTTTTCCCCCTAGTTTTAACTACAAAAAAGTTTAATAATTTAAAACGCTTTAGATTACTTAATCTATATTCACTTTTATATGTCTAGATAATGATAAGATTGCGTTTCTGTTTGTAATATGTGCGCATGTGGATATATATATATATATATATATATATATATATATATATATATATATATATATATATATGTATATGTATGTATGTTGCATGCGATTTTTTTTTTATTTTGAACAATCGCTTTATTTTGTAAACCGATACTGTAATGAAAAAAAAATTCTTTTTAACTTTTTATCGATCGAAATATTCACCTAAAGTAAAAAGTAAGAAAAAAATGTTAGTTTGTCAATATTTTGCTCTTGTTTTAATGATAATCAAATTAGCGATGTTTATAAAAATCTTCTGATTAAAGAAAAGCAAAAATAAATATTTATAAAAAAAAATTATGACCAAAACTTGAAAGAGTTTCTGCTTTGAAACTCGTTTCCTCAATAAAGAAACTGTAACAAAATACATATGTATTTTGCTATTGATATAACTATAGAGAATGTTGAGTGTCTTTCTGCTTGTTTTTCTTTTCTCTTTCTTTTTTTTTTTTCTTTCGTCAATATCCGTGCAAAATATCAAAATGAAATAACTCTAGCTATGAATATTCTTCTTACCGATCTCAGTGTGTACAAGAAGGAATATAGATGTATCGATGTTATTAAAATGTCTTTAAAGATGAAGTAAAAACGACAAAATATATAAATAAATAAAACCCAGAAAATGCTGAAAATAGAAGTGGAAAGGAAGGTGTCTTATAATAATTCGATCGGTAAAATAATAACGAACAAAAAGGAAGGGAAATCAGTGTTAACAGGTAAGTTGTTGACGGTGGAATAGTTTGTAAATAACAACAAAATACATCGTGTAGGGGCTGTGTTACCTCTTTTGTGTTTTTGATTTGAACTGAATTCTGTAATTACCACGTTGTTGGAAGGAAGCGAGTTATTATAACCTCTTTCAGTTCGGTTTAACTATGCATTTTGTCAATGTTTGTATGCACGTGCTGTTATTTATTGCTGTGTTCTCTTTGTAGTTGCAAAATTACCGGAAGCCAATATATTACAGGCACTCTATTCCACTCCTCCCACTTTCCCATCACATGTGAATGCATGAAACAATTGTTATTATTATTATTATTTGCAGTGGTAGCATCTTAGTTTTACAGTAACTGTCCATTCGTTAAAACCCTATTCAATGCCTTTCTATTTCATTTCATTGTCCAATTGTATTATTGCATAATTCAGAACCTGGATCCTGTAGCAGTTCTTATCGATCATTATTCAGTTGAACAGATTTCTGAAGCATTCAATTCCAGCCAAATGTTCCTTCTAAGTTCCCTTTTCATTGGCATTTTAATCTGGCATCATTCCTTTCTCTTCAATTTTGACTCCAATTTAATACTCATTTCTAACAATAACCCTGAAAGATTAAAAGTTTGACAGTCTCAATGTTAATAGATCTGTCATTTCAGAATTAAAAAAAAAAAAAAACCACATGTAGAATTGTAAATAGTCTATTCTTAGATTCCACTATGCTGTTTTCATTTTAGAATAAACGGGAATGATGTCAGGGGTGGCAGATATAGCTCCAATTTTAAGAGGATGGCTGTGGACATGGTTAAAAGTAAAGAATCAGTTGGTGATTGAGCTCTCCATAAAGTCCAACAGCAACTTGAGAGTGACGGCTGTATCTCTAACAGAAGACACAGTGAACTGTTAATCAATACTGCATAAGTTTACTATAACCAATAGGTGCACAACAAATTTTATAGAATTTTGCTGTGTCTTAATCTCTACTACTACTACTACTACTACTACGTCGCTTCAATAAACAAGCCTTATATGATCACCATAGAAGTAGTGGCTATGTTTTGTTACTTCAAAATTTTATTCACTTTTACAGTCTAAGTCAGTAATTGAACAAGAACTAGTTATATGTAAATGTTGATACAGATTGCTCCAACCTTTATTTTTTCATATTAGTCTACTGAACTGATGAAGTTTGATTGTATGATTTATATAAAATGTGAGGATGCCACAGAGAATCATCATTCTGTTACATAATAATAGGAAATGGAAAACTTGATCTAACTACCAAATATCTTTGTGATTATGTTGTATGATAAATTAGCTTGCTAATAATGTACACTATTATTGACTTGTAAGAGAATCTATTGGGAGTTAAAGTAGTAGTAGTTGTCTAAATCATTTTAGATGCATTATTCACCCATACTTGTTGATGTCATATTTTCTGGGATTTTGTGTGATCCCATATATTGTATTTTTAGTCTTTTTTCATTATCAGGTGCTGTGTATAAGTACATAATAAACGCTCATTATGTGATCAGTTCTGCAAGTATTGGATATGCAATACAAATTCCAATAGAAGCCTATTAGATGCCCTCCCCCACCATGTGGCGATTTAACCATTGGAAATATATAGTTTACAAGTGAAAATAAAGAATTTAGGCATGAGGCCAGCAATTTTGGGGAGGGGTAAGTTGATTACATTGACTTCAGTGCTCAACTGGTACTTATTTTTATCAACCCCCAAAAGGATGAAAGGGACCTTGTTGGAATTTGAACTCAGAGTGTAAAGATGAACAAAATGTCGCTGAGCATTTTGCCCAGTGTGCTAATGATTCTGCCAGCTCACTGCCTTAATGCTATCTATAATATTAAGTTCACATATACAATACTATTGTTTATAGTGGCAGTCATAGCATAAGTGTCAGTTAACCTTGAAATTAGTTTCCAAAGTTCCAGTCCTGATAATTGTGTATCTTTACAGAAATAATTTGAAATGATACTAAGCTGCCATATTTGATGAAAGGTTACATAAGTTATGTAAATCTATATTGAAAACTTATCAATTTCTACTGAAAAGTTTTAAGTAGAAGTTAGTTGCTGTTTATGGCTTCTTGCTGAGGTCTCCAGTATCTATTTTTATCATTAGAATCCTTTCGGAAGTTGAATCAATCATAACCAAATTACAATGAGAATCCATATTTGCAGGTTTCCATGACAGATTTCCTAATTTCTTAAAACTTAACACTTAGATGGAGTACTTTTATAGAGATATCCTGGATGAGTAAATGAAGTAGATTATAAAAAGTACAACAAAACCACTAGGAGTGAAACAGTCAAAATACACTTCAACTCCAAACTGTTTTTGTTTAATATGCTAAACTAAAATTATATAGCTTAACCCTTTAGCATTTAAACTGGCCATATCTGGCCAAAATATTCTACCTGTGTAATGTTCAAACCAGCCAGATCTGACCTGTCACACCTACCCTATAATGTCATTCTAAAAATATATAATCACATTAAAATCATGAAGCTATGATGTAAATCACGATTAATTCAAAACCATGTGAATAAGTATTACATTTGATAGAATAATCTGAATGCTAAAGGGTTAAATTTTTTTTGAAGATGAGGTAATGCATAGACTTTAGCTAGAAAGGTGGAGTTTAATCACTAAACAAGATGTTTGCAAACATTTAGGCATGTAATGAGCTTGAGTTAGGATTTAGTATGTTTTTAGTAAGAATGTCTTAAATAATGAGAATGCATTATTTTTAACTTTAGGAAACCTGAAAACAAAAATAAGTTCTTTTAAACATTTTATGCTATTTACTCTTGCTTGTTATTAAATAGGATGTAGCAGAGAAATCTAGTGGCTTCCATCATTGGTTATCTTTCTTGACGCTTCAAATTCAATATTTTATTATTAAAGTTGTTCAAATCTTGTTGAACAGATGGTGATCAGCATTGCTAATAATAATTATCTTTATAATCTTCATCTTTACCATCACTAGTTTTTCAACTGTCTTTCCAAAGACAATTTTTGTTTTGTTTTGTTTTGTTTTTTTTTTCTTTTTCTATTTTATAAACATTATTTAATTTCTCTACTGAAGAACTACAGTAAATAGATGGATTGAGAATAACACAGTTAATTATAATATATTAGTTAAGGCTTTGTACCTATAGACTGGAAACTTAACCTGAAAACTTTTTTATACATAACAGTGGGAGTTAGATACAGAAAAAAGAAACAGCTTGAAACATTGAAGTTGGTGGCATTGTAATAGATGGATTAAGTGTTGACACTATTAGTATTAAATAATTTTAATTGAGAAATAAATTTACATATTGAAATTAATACGCCACAGATTGGCATGCTATTAACATACACAAATCAGAATGTCAGTTAACTGGTCTTATTGAAATTATTTCCCTTATTTTTAGATTTTAAGCACTTCTTGACAGGATTCCTTACTAACTGTATTCATGACGAAATTGTTTTTAACTCACACTATTACATATGTGAGACTCTTCCATAAGTGTAAATTATTTAAAATATTGTTGCATTTCACCGAAGGTTGTTTGTATGACTAAAGAAGTAATATAATGGTAAGATGCAAAAGAACACAATAAAGATATAATTCTCTGAAAATATGGCTCATACAAATATTACCTCAATTTCAAAATATCTTAGACCATCAGATACTGTATGAAAATGAAACATGCTGTAGCAGGAGAAAAGCTGGAAAGTCTGAATAATTTAAAGTCGCATAAAAAGATAAGAGTAAAATGAGGTTTCATCCTATCCCCATTGAATAAGATTAGACCAAAGGAATTCAGGCAGCAGCAGAAAAGTGTTCAAAAATCAACATCTGCTTCACACAAATTAGAAACCAATTCGATAACGGTAAAAAGAAAAAAAGTGGGGGTAATTGAAAGAAGAAGGGTTCTTTTCTCTATTGACTCAATATCAATTCTTAGATAACAAAGGCCAAAAACTTTTGAATTGAAAGGTAATAACTTTAAATGAACACCTCAAAGATAATGATGTCTAAATTCTGACAAGAAAGAAGATTTGTAAAGCCTTCCTTCAATATTGTCTTATCACTTATTTTCAAGAATTGCAGCTGTAAAACTGAAATAAGCAAACAAAAAGCCTTCTGTAACTTTCACCAAGGCTAATTTTGCAAAGATCTAGGTTAAAATAAACATTAATAAATAAAATAGATAAAATGTGCTTCTATCGTGCTTATAGCTATGTATTGATACTTGATCTGCTGAAGAACATTGATTGTCAATATTGAAACATGATGTTGGCATAAATTTTTAAAATTATTCTAGATGGACGGATATTAACTAAAATAAATTTTTCGTAATAATATATGTGTTACAAAATATGAGATGTACAAATAGTCTACAGCATAGACATCCTTCAAAAGTGGTGACAAAATTGGACACATTTTACAAAATAGTAGGGGAATTTTGATACAAAGGACCTGAAAGTAAATTTAATGCTAACATTAAGTAACTTACACAGATATGTTTGCATACATTGGGAAACTGAAAAATCTTGAACAAGATTTTCTAGTAAAAGGGGAAGGAAATGAATGAACAAATATAACATATACTCTTTTACTTGTTTCAGTCTTTTTGACTGTGGCCATGCTGGAGCACCGCCTTTAGTCGAGCAAATCGACCCCAGGACTTATTCTTTAGAAGCCTAGTACTTATTCTATCGGTCTCTTTTGCCGAACTGCTAAGTTACGGGGACATAAACACACCAGCATCGGTTGTCAAGCGATGCTGGGGGGTCAAACACAGACACACAAACACATACATATATATATACATATATACGACGGGCTTCTTTCAGTTTCCGTCTACCAAATCCACTCACAAGGCTTTGGTCGGCCCGAGGCTATAGTAGAAGACACTTGCCCAAGATGCCACGCAGTGGGACTGAACCCGGGACCATGTGGTTGGTAAGCAAGCTACTTACCACACAGCCACTCCTATGCATGGATATATTTGTTAAAAATATTAACATGAAATATATCTGGTCTATTAGACTTGCACATGTGTATATCTACAGGCATACATACATATATGAATGTATACATATATTACTCATGCACATATATAATATAAGCATCAAATATTTATAAAATACGATGTGTTTCTTTCTTAAATTTCTCCCTTAAATTTGTATTGTTACCTCATAAAACCCGTCAGCAAAATATGAGCTTCAGAACACTTATTTTTGTTGCCACTGCTGCTGTAACTATATTTTATTCCAGCCTTTATGATCACTATGGCAACTATTACTGATGCAGTTTCCATGACTAGACTTGGGTAGCAGTATAATAGATTCATAGTAGAAGAAATGCAAATAAATAAATAACTTCAACAATAATTATCAAGATACTTTTTCACACACCCATAAACATACTTAAGTCAGATATCTTTGCTATATAAGAAGCATGTCTGATGACAGGCTTAAGTCCACTTGAAACAAATTGAAATAATTGATTCAAGCTACTATTATAGCTAAGAACTAACAGATGTAAAGTTTGAATGATACATGTTCAAGAGTCTGTGCATGTATAAATTGAGTGGGTTAAAAACTATAAGATAAATGATGTGGGAGTTAGTCTTTGTTTCATAGTCATTGGTTACTATCATTTGATCGACCCTTAAACAAGACACATTAGTATACTTGCCAATTCAACCCAATCTAATTTTTTAAAAATGAAAAAAATAATTGCCATGATTTGTTGTCTGTTGAAGTGAAGGAATTAAGGCAACACCTGCGGCAGAATAGAACCATGTGACCCAGTTAATTTTAGAGAAATATCAAATTCTGTACCTTCTCTCAATTAGATCATGATGAAGTAAGAGGAATATTATTGCAAATGTGCAATCCAGATTTGCTAAAAGCATCTGCATAGGTTTCGAATGTGCTGATGCAGATGACCTAATTATAACATACTTTAAATGCATGAGTACATATTCATTTAAAAATTTGTTTACGTATGGCTGGTCGATGCCATAATTGATAGAGCATAGAACAAAATACTTTGAGCTATTTTGTTTCATCTGCTGAGCATCTCGGTTCAAATTCCACCCTGGTTGACTTCATTCTGAGGACTGTAAAATAAGTACTAGAATCAATGTAAACAACTACACTCTAGCAGATAATATCCTCACATGGACATGGTCCAGTGACTGAAACTACTAATAAAAACTAATAGTAAAAGGAATATGGGGCAGGTGTGGCTGTGTGGATAAGAAGTTTGCTTCCCAACCACATAGTTTCGGGTTCAGTTCCACCACATGGTACCTTGGGCGAGGGAATTCTACAATAGCCCCAGGTCCACCAAAGCCTTGTGAATGGATTTGGTTGATGGAAACTGAGAGAAACTCATCATGTGTATGTTTATGTCTCATTGACTTGATATCACATGATAGTTGTAAATGAGTGCCTCTGTCATATAAGCAGTGTCGTTTATTTCCAATATTCTGCAAAAACATAGCTGGCCATAAGAAAATATCACTTTGTTTGGAAACAGGTGAGGGTTGGTGACAGGAAGGGGATCTAGCTATAGAAAATTTTCCTCAGTAAACTTTGTCCAACCCATGCAAGCTTGGAAAAGTGGATGTTAAAATGATGATGATGTATAATTTAAATTAGGTCTATGACATCTATCCATGACCAAGGCATTTAACAACTATGGATCAAACTGATTTAGCTGTAACTATCACAGGATTGTATCATTTGTTGTCAGCTCTTTAAAGTTAATATATGATCTATCGACTTGTCATGTTCAATTTAATTTGCTGCAGACTTTGTAACCTATCTTTTTAACTCAATAATGGGATAATCCCAAAACTTCAGAAAATCTTGATGATGGTGATTGGTTCGGATTTAGGTACAAGGTCAGCAGTTTTGGGGTGGAGGTGAGGGCTGTTGATCAAATTGACCCCAGTATTTGACTAGTACATTATTTCATTGGCTCTGAAAGGATGAAAGACAAAATTGACCTTAGTGAAATTTGAGCTTAGATGATAAAGAGCTAGGACAAATACCACAAAGCATTTTTTCCACTACTTCACTGGCTCTACCAACTCATCACTTTAATAATGACAAATAATTGTCTCAAATTTTGACATAAGACCAGCAATTTTTTAGGGTGAAGAAGATAGTTGATTGTATTAACCCCAGTATTTGACTGGTACTTTATTTTATTGACCCTGAAAGGATGAAAGGCAAAGTTGGCCTTGGTGGCATTTGAACTCAAAATGTAAAAAACTGGAACAAATGCGGCTAAATATTATGTCTGATGCTTATTTAGTAGATTCTAGTTAATCAGCCCATCAGATAGGTGTTTATTTGGCATTGGTCCCCAAGAATAAAATCAGATCAAAATCAATAAATCAATATGCTCGTTCTTTTTAGAGGACACTATGTTTAATTCTGATTATTACTTAATTATCCAAGAGAACCATATCTAAAAAGTGAGTAATGAATATTGTTTAATATCAAACTCAACATTCTTTGTCTGTTTCAATCTCTCTCCTCCTTTGTACTCCCCCTCCCCCATTTTTTTAATGCATTTCTTAACCGCCAAATGAATAAAATGCACAAAAACAACTGCTTCTTAGTGGAAAGTTTGTGAGTAAGGATAATGGAATGATGTTATTAACTAAATGGTATGATGATTGGTCAGGTTACTACTGTTTATTACTTTGCAGCTGGGAGGTTCTAATTAATTAACCTCACACTAACAGCATGCAGCAGCTTTGTGGTATAGATGTTCATGTGAAATTTCTTTCCCATAGTGCACCAAATGAAATTATTAATATTTTATGTGTATGTATGTGCATGGATCTCACAAAGTTGGTTATTAACTACACTTTATTGAAAACAGTTAGTCCTTGGAAGTCAGAAATGAGAAAATTACTCATAAACACTGACTTATATGTGTGTAGTTTGACTCCTCTACGAAGATCTGTTTACATGTTTTCTGTCTTATATGTGCTCATAAATGCTTTATATGAAACTAGTCAGTAAATTTAAATACTCGAGATTCTTTCACAATATGATTTGAAGGATCACAGCCAGATGCTTTGTGCTTGTGATTGCATGAAACTCTTGGCTAATTCACTGTTTTCCAATAAATATGTAAACTGTACACAATATATTGAGACCTGGGATTAAAGGTGGGGTGAAAAGAGAATAATCTCTTCCTGCCTCTAGGGGAAAAATTTCCTCTGTCCAGTCATAAATAATGTGGGGGAATCAAAGTGTTTTTGACCTGAATTCTGATACCCTTTGCTCTGTCCTAGGTGCTAAGTGCTTTTTTTTTATATTTGTACACTAGTGTGCATGTGTGTGTGTGCACACACACACACACACACACACACACTTAGTAGACAGAAGCTGAAAGAAGCCCAACATATATTCTTTTATTTTTTCAGTCGTTTGACTGCAGCCATGCTGGAGCAGCACCTTTAGTCAAACAAATCGCCTCCAGGACTTATTTTTTGTAAGCCTAGTACTTATTCTATTGGTCTTTTTTTTTCCAAACCGCTAAGTTGCAGGGACATAAAAACCCACCAACATTGGTTGTCAAATGATGTGGAGTGACAAACACAGACACACAAATACATATATATATTCAGTTTCCATCTACCAAATCCTCTCACAAGGCTTTGGTGAGCCTGAGGCTATAGTAGAAGACACTTGCCCAAGGTGCCAAGCAGAACTGAACCTGGAACCATGTGGATGGGAAGCAAGCTTCTTACCACACAGCC
>NC_068982.1:113764983-113765562 GCF_001194135.2 Octopus bimaculoides
TATATATATATATATATATATATATATATTTATATATGCATAAATTAGCCCTATGAACTTCTTGGACTATCTTATAAAAAACTCCCTGGCAAAGCCTGTATATTTATATATGCATAAATTAACCCAATGAACTTCTTGGATTATCTCATAAAAACTCTCTGACAAAACCTAGATGCATACCCAAGTACCCTAATTTTGTATACAGATTTACAATACACTGAAAAGAATAGAAATAACATATGGGGTACTGTGACCTCTTGGCTGAAACAGCTGTAAGAAACTGCTCTTCTGTCTCTATTCTAGAAATTACTAATATTTTACACATGTATTCACATATTATCTGAATTGTTTAAAATAAATAAATAGACATAATATAATGTCTAACAGCTGATGAATACTACCTCCGGATTCCCTCCATTTTCTTCTTACTCTCTCGCCTAATTATTATACTCAGTAGTGTAATTGCCACGCAATAACCAACACTTGTGTATTAATTAGGTATTCTACCAGCAGTATATTAGATAGATACTATCCCTTAGTTGGTTGGATTCACAACCTCTTTTTTTGAATTATATATAT
>NC_068982.1:113769455-113776856 GCF_001194135.2 Octopus bimaculoides
ATATATTTCATCGATGAGTTCATAAACCTTGGTTCTTTTCTCTAATACTATATATTTATATATATTTTATACTGTGAAACTTAATTTAATTTTAATTTTTAATAAATTGATTTAAATTGAGTTTTTACCTGTAATTTTGGATTTTATCCCTAATATTATTATTATTATTATAATATATATATATATAATCACTTGAGAGCACAATTGGTGCATATTTCATCCCCCAACCTTTTTGTGCTACCAATTCCCATGGAACCACTTCCTTTAACATCCACCCCTCATTCTCATTATCATCCCTTCCCACACTAATTTCCACTGATGATCCCCTTTCTGTGCCTTCCACTATCTCTCCCTCTCCTCTACGTTACATTTTAGGTTTGCTCTGCCACATCTTTAATACTTGTAATATTTGCTATCATTCTCAATGCTCTTTCTGATCCATCATCAACATCTTCCCACTAACTATAGCCACCCTTATATACCTCTATTACCATCTCAGTACATTGCCATCCTCACTCTTACACTCTTCAGATTTATCTTCAGGTTACATCTTGTCACTCCTCCTTTCTGAGCCACTCCTGTCTATTTGTCTCTCCCCCCTCTCTCCCCATATTGATATTTTATTTCAACCACACCTCCATCCTTGTTCATCATTCACTACATTCACCTATACCCCACTCTCCAACCACTTATTACTTTCCTCTCACACTCTTAAGAAATTGCTTACCTTTTCCTCCCTTACCTGATCCACTGTCCTTAATCTCCATTATACTCACTTTTTTGTACCATGAGAGTTTGTTCTGGCACCTAGTCACCACTATTTTCTTTCCACGTACCCTATATAAAGCAGGGTTGCTATGTATTTCTTCTCTAACGAGACACCTGTACTTGTTCCTTGATCATATTTTAACCTCTCAGCATCTGACATAAAGCCACGTTCCATTCTCTCAAACACTTCTCCTCCTCCAGTTCAGTCAACGGAGCTATTTCTTTTATTGCATGTTACTTAGCAACTTCACTAGTACCAGTAGCATGAAAAAAAGCACACAATACACACTATATTGATGTTATTGATGTTATTGATGTTATGAAAATCATCCAGCCATGAGAAATCATACCAAAGCTCAGATTGGAGACTGATGCTGATCATCATATCCTGTCAATTCATCTAATCCATACCTGCATAGAAAACAGATTTAGATGATGATGATGATGTATGTGTGTGTGTATACATATACATGTATCCAGCCAACCTATAGGAGCATTGAAAAGGGGTTGCTAAAACAATGATAATGTTTTGGAAGATTCAAAACAGACCAATAGTTGTTTATATTACAAGAAACAATAATATATTTATATTACACATAGCAATAAAAACATTATTTGATTTGGAGTTTTATTAATTGTATTATTTCCTGTTTGAAGCTTTGTTAAGACATCAATACCTGCATACAAATGTGTGTATATATATATATATGTATATATATACAGTGTAAAAGCTTGATAAAGAAAAATTGTAAGGAAAAATATGAAAAGAAGGAAAATGCACTGAAATTTTATGTTGGACAATACATCATTTAATGTCCATTTTCTGTGCTGACATGGGTTGGATGGTTTGACTGGAGCTGGCAAGGTTGGGAGTCACACCAAGTTCCATTGTCTGTTTTGGCTTGATTTCTACAGGTGGATGTCTTTCCTAACACCAACCACTTTACAGTGTTCTGGGTGCATGTTATGTGACACCAGCACCAGTGCTTTTTATGTGGCACTGTCATCAGTGTTTTTTGGGTTCAAGGGGAAGAAATGTGGGTATGAGAAAAGTTTTGGAATAGTGCCCCTCATGGACAAGCATTACCAAGGTGATTTTAGGATATCCATTCTGTAGTAGTGGGCAGGTCTTCTTGAGTACAGCAATGTGCTGTATATCTCAGTCCTTTGTCATCTCCTTTGTAAGGCTCAGCATTTTCAGCCTTCAATACTTCATCCCGTGTATTCCATTTTTCTCATCAGAGAACAAAACCCTGGTTCATTCACCATCCCATGCCTGATGCTGCTGAGCAAACTCCAATCCAACAGCTTTGTGGGAAGGGGACAATAACAGGCATTCCAGCCAGTTCTTCAGGTAGGAACCATGGTTCAAAATCACTCTTCTTACAGTGGATGTCGAGGCTCCTACTCTTGCTGATGCCTTGGTTTTGGAAACAGAAGAATAGCATGACTTCTTCACAGTTCTGACAGTGGCCTTTTCATCTCTTGGGACATCCACCTGCATGAACTCTGTTGTAGCCATCAGGATCTTTCAGATTCAGAAAATTGTCCACTGGCATTCTGCTTCACTGAATTTTCTTGACAATCTTCTAGTTACTCATTCCTTCTGCTTTCAGTGCAAGAATCTTCCCTTGCCCAATTTCAGAAAGCTTTGTAGCTTTAGGCATACTGGAAATGTAATCAGGATCATGGAGAATATGATTGAGTGGAATATTTTCTGAAATAATCTGGAAAGCAATGAAAATGCATTAGTGGATTTATAGTTTTGAAGTGTTGATATGCTCGGGAAAATTGGAAAATCAGGTGTTGTAATGTGATAATAAAGGTACAAGGTTTACATTTCAAAGTATACACGAAATACCCATTTACAATAGATTATGCCCCCTTAGTCCACATAAATACAGAACTAAATTTCCAAATAACTTTAAAGAACATGTGGCTTTATAGTTTTGAATAGTAGTTTAGGTTAACTGTCAACACCATTTTTTTGGCCAGCTATTAGCTTCATCTTCTTTATATCTGGTCTTTGTGAAGCCTTATCTTCATCTTGTCTTGTCTCTTATCACCACTTCTGTACTGAAGCAAAACTGTATATCTGCCTTACTACCTACCTACCTATATATATATATATGTGTGTGTGTGTGTGTGTGTGTGTGTGTGTGTGTGTGTGTGTGTGTGTGTGTGTGTGTGTGTGTGTGTGTGTAGTGAAAGAAGGAGTGAGATAGCTATAGAATGAGGTAGTAAAATTACGTTTACATAGGGACCGCTATAACTGTTGTTTTCTATTTTCTGGCATGTTTATATCATGCAGTAATGGTTGAGTCCTGACATTGCTGGATTTAAGAAGTCCAACCTGTATAAATATATCCTGATATCACAATATAGAATTTATGCACTTATGAATGTTCTATCTCATAACATGGTAATTTATGATATAAACAAATCCTTAAAGGGTGGACATCATCAATTGATGTCCAAAAATTTTACATGGACACAGCCTCCATCAAAGAAAAGTAAATATTTTGCACTATTTTTCAATAATGAGCTTTATAAATTTTATTGTACGAGAGACAAACAATTGTTATAGGTTTTGTACTTATTTAATTTGAAAAAAAGTATAAAAATTACCCTTATGACAAAGAAAAATTTATTGTTTTTTGCTGTTTGTCATGCAGTCATGCAGCCCTTTTCTTACTGTTTAAGGTTTAATGCTAGAGTAACATCAGTAGGCAAGTTTAATTTTAGTTTTCTTCTGAGTTAACATAAAAATAATTTCCTTATCTTTTATATTTACACTTTCTCAAGTGGAGGCGCAATGGCCCAGTGGTTAAGGAAGTGGACTTGCAGTCATAGGATCGCGGTTTCGATTCCCAGACAGGGCGTTGTGAGTGTTTATTGAGCGAAAACACCTAAAGCTCCACGAGGCTCCGGCAGGGAATGGTGGCAAACCCTGCTGTACTCTTCCACCACAAATTTCTCTCACTCTTACTTCCTGTTTCTGTTGTGCCTGTAATTCAAAGGGTCAGCCTTGTCACACTGTATCACGCTGAATATCCCCAAGAACTACATTAAGGGTACACGTGACTGTGGAGTGCTCAGTCACTTGCACGTTAATTTCATGAGCAGGCTGTTCCATTGATCGGATCAACTGGAGCCCTCGATGTCGTAAGCGATGGAGTGCCAACAACAACACTTTTTCATATAAATAATTGATTAAATGGTGTATATAAATTAACATTTATTAAATAATTTTTCCTAAATATAGTATACACTGTAATGTGGTCGGCATAAAGAAGGGCATCCAGCCATAGAAACCATTGCTAAATCTGACACTGGAGTATGATGTGGTCCTTCAATCCAAAGGATTCTGTCAAATCATCGAACCCATGTCAACATAGAACAAGAATGTTAAATGATGATGATCATAATGGACGGTATATAAAACTAGTTTTATATCATAGGCATCCCCTGTGTTATGAAAGTATTGTACTCTTGAAAATGTTGCCATAATGTGGAGTCCCATAACATAAAACCTATTTCCCCATTAACTTCTGTGTTACACAAAAGTTAATGAATATGGAAGAAAGAACAGAAAAAATATGTTCCACATTAACGAATTCCAAAATTTTCATAAATACACAACTTCAATATCATGAGAAAGGCTTCTGTAAAGAAATTTCAGTCTCGTGAAAACAAAAAGATATAAAAATGCATTGAAAAAGATGTGGAGAAGTGTGACATAAGTCATCTCATATAAAAGAAAAAAAAAAAAGAAAAAAAAACCCCAGAAAAAAACATCAATTTACTGAACCACTTTTCTTTTAAGTTTTCCATAAAAATATAATTATTTAATCATCTTTGTTTCTTTCTTGCACTGAAGTTGGGTTAGAATTTATCCAAGGATGAATTTTCTGTTGCATAATCATTATTGTTTCATCCTAAATGATCTTTGATTAAATGACCTTATGCCAGTTCAACTATGACCATCCCATATTTTTTCAGGTCTAGTTTCTCTTAGACAACATTATTCAATCCTTTTATTTTTAAAAGAAAGTAACAGTGATTTGAGGAAAATTTAGCTGCTATCCCTAACATGTTGAATAACTATTTAGAGGCTTCCATTTGCTTATCTTGAGAATTGAAACAACAAATATCTCACAAAAGGAATATGAAATGGTAACCAATATATATCTATCAAAATATAAGCTTATATAACAGTAAGGTTGATAAAAGGGAAAATGGAAGACTATTTTATTTGACATACTTTGTACTTGATCTGCGATTAATGTACGGATAAGATACCTATGCTTACTTTTTTACAAGAATGTTCTTACAATTAAAGGCTTGTTATTTGTTATGAAGATAAATATATAAGTTAGTGTCAGAGAACATTGAGATAAAAAGCTTGAGTCATCACCTCAAAGAGATCATTTATATGATATTGTAATTTTTTTATTCAACACAAATTACTAGAAATCTCTTATATTGTTGAATAAATACGAAATTTTTCACACACACACACACACACACACACACACACACACACACACACACACACACACACTCTCACTCACTCACTTTCTCTCTCTCTCTCTCTCAATCTGAGCATTTTGACTTGTTGTTAAATGCTGATATGGCACTTTGATATTGTATACTTCAAGATAGACGTATAGGTACACCACACTCTCTTTCTCTTTTACTTGTTTCAGTCCTTTGACTGTGGCCATGCTGGAGCACCGCCTTTAGTCAAACATATCAACCCCGGGACTTATTCTTTGTAAGCTTAGTACTTATTCTATCGGTCTCTTTTGCCAAACTGCTAAGTGACAGGGACATAAACACACCAGCATTGGTTGTCAAGCAATGCTAGGGGGACTAACACAGGCACACAAACATACACACACACATATATATACATATATATGACGGGCTTCTTTCAGTTTCCATCTACCAAATCCGCTCACAAGGCTTTGATTGGCCCAAGGCTATAGTAGAAGACACTTGCCGTTGGTAGATTTTGGAGTTTCTTGTTGATAAGATGTTAGATAACTCTGGCAATGTGGTGGCAAAGTAGTTCAATTTTATAGATTGGAGGCTAAACATTTTTCTAAGTGGGGTTAGATTTAGGCAAACGTTTTTCGAGTAGAGCAAAGAAGAGTTTGGATACTCAAGTCTGGATATTAAGGGTGAAGTGGGGGTGGAACCATATGATGTCTTGGTTTCTAGTTCATTTAATCCGATTGGGGTGGGAGGTTACCTGGGTGGAGATAAGGTTTTGGATGTGTATGTTGATGTCTGTTTTGGTGGCTTGTGGTGTATATAGAATTAGGGGTTATTTGGTAGGGGTGTCATTTGTTAGGTCATTTACTACTTCAATGTTTGGGTGGGTATAGGAGGAGTGGTGTAAGGAGTATTAGGTCTATCATATGGGGGCTGGGAACTGTTTTTTGTTCTGTGTTTAGTTGAGAGAGGGATGTCCCATATGGGGATGTATTCAATTGAATGTTTATACCTGGCATATTGTAGGGCACACCCAATCATCCAACCTCTGTGTATTAAACCAACAATATTTTTTATCCCCTTTTAATTCCTTAACCATCAGTTACAATTTTCTATCAATATTTTTACTTACTACCTAAAATATTCTTCTCTCCTTATATTTCTACTCCCTCCTCCTCCAACTCCCTCCACCCGTAAATGTACAAATACATGTGCCTACATATCCTCCACCATTTCATAAGTTCTCTTTTTTTTTTTTGTACCAATCTACACCTTTCAGCCATAAAAGCTCCCCTCAAATACAAACAATCACTAGCCATACTTAAATTCCTGATCCTACCTTGCTTTATTTATACATACTTTCTCTTTTACCCCATGACCAAAAATATCTCCTCACCCTCTCCCCTCCGATTTCTCTTCTCTTCAAATGCCAATCCCACTACTGAATTCTATGATTAACCTGGAATTACTATATTGTCTACTACCATCCTGTTCAATTTCTCCTTTCTCTCACTCCCCTATATTTTATTTTATTTTATTCTGTTTTATTTACTTATTTTTCTTAGTCTCCTTTCTTCCCTTCTTCTATTATTTCTCCCCATATTTATACACCCATCACATACTGTGCCTTCTACATATTCTGATTGAATCCTCTTTGCATCAACATGTACCTCCTTGCAACAATGTAGATTTTAATCTAATCAAGATATCCTTGACCTGAAGAGTAGCTGGCGGTAGTATGCACCTCACTTAAATTTTTACCACTGTGAGGTTCCACTTGCTACGAAACATATGTAGCCCGGATATTCCATACTCCATTCTGTAACTCTTGTATTCTTTTTCACACACTTGGTAACCCTGGAATATAAAAAGAACTTTTTTTTCAGTTCATCATTCTTTGATAAAGAAAAAAAATCCGTGGGAGTAGCTGTGTGGTAAATAGCTTGCTTACCAACCACATGATTCTGGGTTCAGTCCCACTGCGTGGCACCTTGGACAAGTGCCTTCTACTATAGGTTTGGGCCGACCAAAGCCTTGTGAGTTGATTTGGCAGACAGAAACTGAAAGAGGCCCGTTATATATATGTATGTATATATATATATATATATATATATATATATATATATATATATA
>NC_068982.1:113777880-113796809 GCF_001194135.2 Octopus bimaculoides
ATATATATATATATATATATATGACAGGCTTCTTTCAGTTTCCATCTATCAAATCCACTCACAAGGCTTTGGTTGACCTGAGGCTATAGTAGAAGACACATCCCCAAGGTGCCACACAGTGAGACTGAACTCAGAACTGTGTGGTTGGGAAGCAAGCTACTTACCACACTGTCACCTCTGTGCCTGTAAATAATAATAATAATAATATAGGCTTAATAATAATAATAATTTCAAATTTTTGCCACAAAGGCAGATTGGGAGGGGATTAAGTCAATTACATCGACCCCAGTGCGTAACTGCTACTTTATTTCATAAATATTTGCCATAAAGGCATTACAAAGAGGGGACGAACAAGGACAGACAAACATAAAAGGGGTGAAGTAGCTGTATCGATTAAATATTTACAATTTTAAATATACAATAAAAATTGGATTATATTTACAATGTTCGATTGAAGCATTGCTCATTACAGATGCAATTTGTAATGGCTTTCCTGAAGGATAGGCATTACTTATTTAATCAACCCCAAAAAGATGAAATGCAAAGTCGACCTCGGTGGAATTTGAACTCAGAATGTAGCAGCAGATGAAATACTACTAAGCATTTCACCTGGTGTGCTAATGATTCTGCCAGCTCACCACCTTAATAGTAATAACGATAATGATAATAATAATAGTTATAAGGTTAAAGCTTATAAGCAAACACTGTATATTGACTAAAGAAAATAGTTTGAGATATTCAACTATTTTCTTTAGCCAAAATGCACAGTGATTGCTTATAAGCTTTAAGCTTATAATTATTATTATCATTTACAGAATTTTCACTCGTCACTGCTTCTCCGACTAATGCATATGTATGTATATAATATGTAAACTTATACTCAACTATTACCTACCAACAATGAATGGCATATTAAAACTTGATATGCCTGCATAAGCTCACACTGCATATAGACCTAGTCATATGGAAAACTCCAAAAGTAACGTGCAATGTATGAAAATGGTTATTGTAAGCAGATTTAGTTGATAAAATTAACTATTATTCTTTAATATTTACCTGTGTTAACTTACATTTAGTATTTTTTGAGTTTTTTTTTTTTAATCTATGTATTTCTATTTTAAAGTAACTTTATATTTTATCTTTTAAGTATGCTATGCAGTTACAAAATCCATTATCTCACACATTTTAAGTGCTTAGATAATAATCTGTGTTGACCAAATGATAAACTGCTGTGGAAACTGTAATTTGACACCTCCATCAAGCTAGTTAGTAGGTGTACTGATTTTAGAAGAGCAGGTGGATATTACTATGCGTTGGTGAGAAACAGGGAGGATAACTCAGTCTGCAACATAAGTTTTATAGGAAATAGCTTACAAGAATTTTTTTTTTCTAGAGTGGAATTTAGAAAATTTGGTTGCAGCATGGTTTTTTATTTCTTTATTTTATAATTTTTTTATTTTCTTTTATTTATTTTTAACTTTTGTTAATTTTGTAATACAATCATAGATCCAAAACGTTTTCAGGGTAGTAATTTTAGACCTATTTGTGAGTATTTGTGTGATGTTTATAAAATTGCGATACCTGTCTAAAAAAGAAGTGTCAAGGAATCAAAGAAGGAGGATAATGGAAGGAAGTTTATGTTATCTCAATGTTTATTTTTTTTACTTCTGGTGCTAACACTTTTTAGCTTATCTTATAAAAACTGCCAGTTGGTCGACTTAGAGGAGCTAGTTAAAAACTCCTCAATGTTTATCTATAGTTGTTTTTTTGCCAGAGACTGTGTAAACTTTATCCTATATAAAACAAACACACACACACACACACATGCACATATATATCGTCTTTTATTCAACCATAGGTATTTCTTTCTAGGATATTTTAAGTTATCATTATATTCATATTTCTGTATTAGCATTCTGTTCACCCCAAAATATACGAATATTTTTCTGCTTCAGTTTTCACATATTTTGATCTATATCTACTCAGTATTTTGTGGTGTCAGTTTCCTTCCTTTCTTTACTTGTTGTTGTTGTTGAGTGACTCTAGTTAGCTCTGCAACAACAAACTAATATCTAGAATTAATAAATCAAATTCTTTAGAATAAAGTAAAAAATATTACACTTTGAATATGTCATTATCTAGAATGGTTTGGTAGCATATTCTACAATCTTGGTCTTTAGAGTAGCAGTGAAAACATGAATTTGGTCTGTTTTTTTGTCTACTAAACATATGACCAAAGTTTCCAGTACTGTCAATGTAGAATCATTTACCGCATGGTCATTTAGATTCTTTAAAATTCAGTGGAAGTAGCTGATAACATAAACCAGCTATTTGTGCCTAATTTAATAATTGATAATGTACCTAATTAAATGGTGTTGCCATGTCATTTTGGTATGTTTTGATGAGTTAAATATTTGTGAGTAGTTAGGCTGTAGTTGCATAAGTTGTATTGATTGACGAAGACTGCAGTTGTGAACTCTGTATCCTTGCCTGTCAGGACAGATAATTGAAGAAATTCTGTTGGATTTACAAAATGAGTTATTTTTAAACCATTTGAATTCTTTAATTTTTCACTATATTAATTAGTATGTCTACTCATACTCTTCTCATTATATATTTACCAAGTAGGTTGTTAGAAATCACATACTTTGAGCTCCTATTTAAGGTGATATCACTTCTTTCCCTTTTTCTTGTGTTGATACTGAGTAATCCAGGTTAGATCTGTTTTATTCTTAATACTCAATCAGGCTCTATGCATCCAACTTTAAGTTGTTTTGTGCAATAGTGTTGGGGCATCTTAATTCTTACCTGTTTGTTGACAAAAAAATTATTATATATCTCAAAACAGATTGTCCCTATTAAAAAAGTTGTTCATGAATTTGTAAAAACCATGGATTTTGTATTATTTTCTGCTTTACACATTTTGATAAGTTTGGCCAATCAGCAGTATCATCACATGAGTATTATCACCCCAATAAAACAACTGACCAATCATCATTACTGTATTATGTAGCTGAATATCAAAATGTTATCTGCAAATAGAATGTCTTAGAGAAAGTTGTTTGTATAATGCATGTCATTACTTGCACAAAAAATAAATGTTTCTGCGTTTACTTATTTTTACTAATTTTGGCTCAAGACCAGTAACTTTGAGGGAAGGGGCATGTTGATTACATTGACTTGGCTGGTACTTTATTTTATTAACATGAAAAGGATAAAAGACAAAGTTGATCTCAGTAGGATTTGATTTCAAAACATAAAGACCTAAAAGAAATACCACTAGGCATTTTGTCTGACATGCTAACAATTCTGCCAACTCTCCTCTGCTACTGAATTTTAAAAAATGATAGCTTGAAAGGATTTGTTGATTTCACAACAAAGTAACAGAAACTGGTTTGTAAAAAGAGTGAACTTATTTCTGTAACTGACTAAGGATGAGAATTATTTTTTGTGATGTAGAATCACCTTGTTGTTCCACAACCACAGGAAGAATCATCCTCTCATTCCAAAATGAATATAATTTGCATAATTTGGAAGTCTATTCTTTTATATTATACATCTTTATTGTGAAAGTTTAGATCAAAAAATGTGGGAAGCAAGAAAAAATTTAAAATTTGTTCTTTGTTATTTACAGACTAATATGTAGTCAATCAACTTACACACACACACATGCACACACACACACACACACACACACACACACACACACACATACATGTATATAATATTTCGTGAATTTCCAAGTGTGAATTAAGTTGTCCCCAACATTCTTGCATGAAAACCTGAAAACAAATATACATTTAGCACATACCCTACAGTCTCAATAAACCTGATCATTAAGGTCTGATCTCTGACACTAAATTGGTGCTCACCTTTTCTGGAGATAAAAGATAGCTTGCTCAGATGAATAAAAAATAATATATACTTTGATTGTTGTGCTGTGTAACAAAAAGCAAGGAAATATGGGACTTAATCTAAATTGTTTTTATGTCTATTGCTCCATGCTGAAAAGGATTGGAATGGACTTTTAGAGGTAGTATTTTATAGTTAGGTGCCCTTCCTGACAGTATGTCCATTATATTAAAAAACTGGGATATACAAAAGTAATTCCAAGTATAAAAGCATATTTAGTGTATGTTATTCATGTTTATTATATAATACGCTTGTAAGTACCTCATTTAATCTTATAGCCTAATTTTTTGTAATATCTAAATAAGTAGAGTTTTATCATCAGTGCAAATGTTAA
Organism: Octopus bimaculoides; assembly: GCF_001194135.2. Lineage (NCBI taxonomy): Eukaryota > Metazoa > Mollusca > Cephalopoda > Octopoda > Octopodidae > Octopus > Octopus bimaculoides. Next base: position 113,782,127 of record NC_068982.1, read on the forward strand.
AAACTAATCAATCCATGCTAAGTAGAGTTAAGAATTTCTGTCAAATCAAAACACTTAAAAATAATCAAACAATTTTACACCTAGCATTTACACACCTATATTTTCACACTCTGTGTATTTATATTTACAATGAAATTTTAATATGCTAAAATTTTTATGCATAATGAATGTTGATGACGAAAATCGATTATGGATTAATAGCAGAGCGCTAGAAGTTGTCTACAGACAAGTTGTGATAAAATAGTTGAGAAAAACTGAAGATGTGATTAAAAATATGGCTAAATCTGATTCTTTATTTTTTTTCTCCTTGTTGTCTATTCTATCTATTTGTTTGGAAGAGTAGACATAAAAGAGGATAATTAGTTAGATGTGTCTCACATTGAACAATATATTACTTAAAGTAAGAGTAAAAATCTTCTGTTATAGATGTCAAAAAATAATAATTGAAATTTAAGAGATTATTTATTTGTTCATTGTCTTCTTATTTCATTATAATTCCATTCACATCTAAAATGTGTTATAGGAATATAAATCAAGTGTAGTAGTTGACCGTACTTATTTTTAACTGATATTACTGGAAGGATGAAAGGTAAAGTTGGCTCCAGTGAGATTTGAATTTAAAACAGATATTTTGTTTGACTCCTTAACCCTTTTGTTACCATATTTATTTTGAGATGCTCTGTGTTTTTTTCAAATATTTTAAATGTAGCTAAGAATTTAGTAAAATAACTTAGTTATCATTAAGCTAGTGTTAGGAACATAAACTGTGACTAAAGTTTGGTGAAAGATTTTAATTCAAAACTTATGAAAACAAGACATTTGTACTACAGAGCCAGAGCAGGTTTCAGCCAGGATGGTATCGAAAGGGTTAATAATTCTGTTAATCCATCATCAATTAAAATTAAATTTAAAATAGGGTTAAGCTGTTTCTTTTGCTATATATTTTCTTTTTTCAAATTTGCTATGATAAAAATCAAGCTAAAACATTCTGTAATTCTTCTTCCATAATGTGAGCTGAATGTGTTGGAAAGGTCATTTGAGAAGGTAAAAAGATAAAGAAATCAGCATTGATTTCAGTATTGTTAGTTGCAGCTGTGGTTTTCTTCTCCTAACTGCTCTGATAATTTCTTTTGCCTTGTGTTATTTGACAGCAGCTGTGTCTATTCTGGCTTGTTACCTACATTAGCAGAAGGGTTATATAGATATCATATTTCTCATCATTTCATAGATCTTCAGACCTGTTGTTCTATGATCTATTATTACCAATCATTCCTGTTATTCTTTCTTCTTTGACTGCTTTACTACTATTCTAGGTTTTTTGGTAGATAAAGTGACTTCTGGATAATCATAGCAAGCAAAGTGGGAAACTGGATCATTGGCTATTTTGCAGTCTTGTGTTAAGACCTCTGTGCCGCCACCTCCACCCCCACCCCCACTCAAGAAGAAGAAGAAGAAGAAATTTCTGAAATATTTAACTTCTTTTCTTGCATTTTGACAACACAGTGCATCTCTAATTTCTCCCAATTCTTCTGTTTTACTCGATCTGGTTAATGTTTATTTAATAATAATGATAAAAATAAAGCATAGTTTAATTTTTTCATTCTTGTTCCAGTTTACAACCATACAGGTGTTTTACCATGAAGGGCTTAATCAATTAAAATGGCCCTGGTAGTTATTATAATTCAGGGTACTTATTCTATCGATCTCTTTTGTTGAACCATTAAGTTGGCACATAAAAAGTCCAATACCAGTTTTCAACTTATACGAGGTAGACACAAAGAGGTGCACATGCCCACATATGAGAGAGAGACAGACAGATAGACAGCAAGAGAGAGAGAGAGAGTGAGAGAAGGGGAGAGACAGACAGACAAACAGCAAGAAAGAGAGACAGACAGACAGACTGACAGCAAGAAAGAGTGAGAGAGATATGATGGGCATCTACACAGTTTCTATCTATCCACTTCATTTGCAAGGCATTGGTTAGCCCCGGCTATAGTAGAAAACTGGAGTGAAACAGAACCCAAAGCCACCTGGTTGCAATGCAAACTTCTCAGCCACACACCTACCACTTACCAATAAAAAGATACTAAAATTTTAAAGCATTTTGAAATAGGAAATACAATGGAAAATATCTATGGAGCTTTTTATAAAGAGAAAACAAAGTATGTTCTGTTATTTATAATTGTTATTGGTGACTAACAGAATTTAGTTAACAGGGTAACCAGCTGACTAAGGGACAAGATGGTTTTTTTTTTTTGGTTTTTGTGTTTATTTGTCGCTATAGATGCAGGCACTGCAGTCTAGTTACAAGACTTGCTTTTCAGCTACAGGGTTTTGAGTTCAGTCCCACTGTGTAGCAACTTGGGCAGGTGTTCGCTACTGGTTGGCCTCAGACCAGCCAATGCTTTGTAAGTGGATTTGGTAGATGAAAACTGTGTGGAAACAGATACGTGTGTGTATGTGTGTGTCTTTGTGTTTTTGTTTGTCCCCAGCCAACTGGTGTTCGTTTGTTTACATTCCCATGACTTAGCAGTTTGGCAAAGAGATTGAGAGAATAAGTACCAGACTTAGAAAAAAAACAAAAAACTACTGAGATGATTTGTTTGACTAAATCTTTCAACGTGGTGCCTTGGCCATAGTCCACTCATGGAAACAAGTAAAAAAGACGATAAAAGAAAAAAGTATTTCTGGGAAATAGACAAGATTTATAGGTGCAGGCATGGCTGTGTGGGAAGAAGCTTGCTTCCTAACCACATGGTTCCAGGTTCAGTCCCACTGCATGCCACCTTAGGCAAATGTCTTGTGAGTGGATTTGGTAGACAGAAACTGAAAGAAACCTGTCATATGTATGTATGTATGTATGTATGTATATATATTTATGTGTATGTCTTTGTGTCTGTTTTTGTCCCCCCACCATCACTTGACAACCAATGTTGGTGTGTTTATGTCCCTGAAACATAGCGGTTTGGAAAAAGAGACCAATAGAATAAGTACTAGGCTTACAAAGAATAAATCCTGGGGCTGATTTCTTCAACTCAAGGCAACGCTCCAGCATGGTCACAATCAAATGATTGAAGTGTGTAAAAGAGTAAGATGTGGTGATCTTGTCTACTTAACTGTATCATCATCATCATCATTTCTGTAATGTTTGGATTTGTTTTTGTACTAATACAAGCTAGGTTTATCTGCCATACAACAAATTTACTATTTCCCTTATAACTCAACCTGAAAATGCAATGTACAATTATTTCAGTTTAACATAATTTTTATTATAAGATAAAGATAACACCTCCCATAGTACTTCTATGATGTAAGAGTATATGCAGAATACATCAGCTATGTTATAACTGAAAGTAGCTCTATGTAGTTTAGTGTCTGTAAATTATCAAAAACATTGAAACTTCAATAGCAAGATTGAAGACCAGTAATAATATTCTTCTTAGATTTTTCTGATTTTTTGAGAATTTAAATTGATTGCTTGAGTCCCCACCCCTCCCCCACCAAAAAAAAAATTATTACAATCTTCTCACAATGCCTGTCCTCCTAAAAGTATGATATATATTTATTATTTTGAAATCATTTGCACTCAGGCATGCACACATTCGTATACTCTTCATTGGTTGCATTCACTATTTACTGTGGCCCTGCTAGCGTATCATTTCCAAGTATTTGAGTTAGTCGTATTGATCCCAATACTTATTTCAGTCTGTTAGGTACTTTATTGTTGTTATTTGTTGAATTGTTATGGCATAAGATATAGAAAAGACAGCATAAACAATATTGGTCTTTAGACAGGAGCTAAACATCCACTGTCACACATGCACACACACACACATGCACGCACACACACATACACACACACACAGAACACGTAGTGGGTTTCTGCACAGTTTCCATGTACCAAATTGAACCCATAAAACTATAGTAGAAGATACTTACACACAGTACAGCACAGTGGACTTGAACCTGGAATTATGTGATTACAAAATGAACTTAACTCCACTGTATTTTTGAGTCCCCCCCACACACACATACATACATATATATATATCATTATCATCACTTAAATCATAAAAATTGTTCTAAAACAAAATTAGTGAATATATTATAAATACACCCATAATTTTAAAATACACATTTATTTCTAATGATAGTTTTATTCATTGCTATTAATACTGTGATATTCTTTTTTTATTTTTTGTAATTATAGAATAAATTAATTTAATCTAAAGTATTTATCAATACGATATGCTGCTAGCTCCATCAACTTCAGTTTCTCAAACTATTAAATTTCAATTCATAATTATCACTTATGAACAATTCTACTAGTACAAGAAATATTACATGCACTTTATTGCAAAATTGTCTCCTGAATTCCATATGCAAAATAAAAATTTTGGGACAATCAATTATGTATGAAAGACTAAAGACTCTTGTTTAAGTGCAGTAGATTCTTAATAAATTCTACTGTTTGCTCTACTTTATAAAATGCCAATTTTAGACATATTATTATATTTTATCCTTAAAATGTTTGTCTGTGAAGAATACACTTAATACTTGGACATTGTTATGCTGCAACATTTAATGTTTATCAGGTATTTCTTTATATAAATATTCCATACCAATTCCTAAATTTGTGAATCCAATTAAAACAGTAATATTCAGCTTCAGAGTTCTACCAAGTACATGTTATCTCCAATAACAGCAGAAAATAAACAAACATTTGTATCTAGCAAGCATTCCATTTCTAGCTATAGACTTTCACATTAGCAAAATAGCAAATTAACATTCTGAGTTCTAATACTGCTGTCAACTTTGTGTTTCATTCTTCTGGCATAAGTGCAGGAACAAAATTTGCTGAGTGGGTGCAAACCCAGTTTTAAAAGCATTTTCATTGTACCCCCACCACATAAAAAAAAAAATGGTGGGTGTGCTTGCCCTCTACCCACTGTTCTTAATCCTATGTCTTCTAGGCTTGATAAATAAAATACCAATCAAAAGCAACAGACTGGAAGCCTTGTATTTGTTCCTATTCTTTGCATTCAGAGTTCAAATCCTGCTATGGTCTACTTGTATAATGACTTAACCTGTTGCCTCGTTTAACATCAACACCTAATTCTTGGGTACCTTTAGTAAAGCCCATTCTGTTGCAAGTATTCTGGCCAGGTCTCTGGTCTGAGGATACTCAAACAACAACATCATCTCTTTTATCTTTTACTTCTCAGTCATTAGACTGCTGCCATGCTGGAGCAGCACTGCCTTGAAGTGTTTTAGTCGAACAAATCAACCCAGTAGTTTTTTTTTAATGCTGGTACTTATTCTATTGGCCTCTTTTGCCAAACTACTAGGTTATGGGGTGTAAACAAACCAACTCCAGTTGTCAAGCAATGGTTAGAGATAAACACACACAAACATACATGCATGAAGGGATTTCTTTCAGCTTCCATCAGTCAAATCCACTGAAAAGGCTTTGGTAAGCTCAAGGCTGTAATAGAAGATACTTGCCCAAAGTTTTACACTTTGGGACTGAACTCAGAATCATGTGGTTGGGAATCAGACTTCTTACCACACAGCCACATTTGTGTCTATTATATATTCATTTGAAACATTTCAATATATTTTTTAGATTATTTTATACTGTGTGTATATATTTATTCTAATTAACTTTTACAATGACATTGATTAATATATATTTCACTGAATCATTATTAATCTTTGTAGATTCGATAAACTTTAAATTCATTTGAGACTTGGCCAAATTATATCTAAAGTAAAAAAAATTAAGCATACTAAGATTAATTGTCTACTTTAATTATTAATTTTTTTTTTATCAAAATCCAATATTTTTTTATATATGTTTTTTTAAACAAATGTTCAACTCAAATTCTAGCAATAAGTTCCAATTTTATTAAAAGCATGAAACAAAAATCTTTAGGTTTGGAAGAACTGATGTGCGACTGTATCTTCATCCTACAGCAAGGTTTATTGAATGAATTAATAAAATTCCTTCAAAGTTATCATTAAGTAATATTCTTTACATTTTTATAATTATTTTTTGCATTTTTATAATTATTATTCTTATAGATGTTATTCATTTTTTTATCAAAATAAATATTGATATTTATTATATTTTTTATTACTATACTTCTGACTTTTTGTCTTGTTTGTTTCTTTATATCCTTGAGGTGTGTAAATGAACTTATTGAGTTTGAGTCAAAGTAACATGTTGTAATAAGATAACATAATTATCTGTGCTTAGCTTAAAATTTAAATCTTATTTAAGGACTTCTGATATATTGTTCTTTCTGTTTTGTTTTTGAGAAGAGTGGAGATAGAACTGAGGATTGGTGGGTGGTTTTTTTTTTTTGTAACCTTATTAATGTAGTGTCTGCTACTACTGTTGGTTTAACACTATTTTTCTTTTTAATATAAAAAAATGTAGTGAGTACTTTTTTTTATTTTTCAACTCTTTACTATTATACAGAAATGTAACAAAGAAAATTATGCATGTAATGTTCCTTTGTGGCCAATAAACGTAAGGGAGATAATCATGTTTACATTATATTTGGTGGGATTAGAAGTTTGAATTTAGAATGAAGAACAAGGAAGGAGTTGTATAGAATATATATATTTAATTTCTTTTCGTTTACTTATTAAGAAGATCTTAAAGTTTGTAGTCTTAGGTTATCATATTTAGCACCAGGCCAGATCATTTTTATCAGAAATTATTAGCATAAAAGGTATGTACACTGGCAATGGTGAGTGCCATTTCATTACTGCTTGCTTCTAAATTTCCAAACAATTCTTCTGGTTACTTGCCTGTAGCTAGATGATATTAATGAGGACAGTGGCTAGGGCACGAACTGAGGCTAGGGTGTTAATCATGTGGCATTCTCAGTTCTCTCGTTAAATATATTTTCAATGTTTTGCATATCTCTTTCCCTATTGCTATATTTCAATTTTATTCCACCATGAATATTTTGAGTTAACAGCACTGTTTGTAAATATTTTCAATATTTCTCATTTTCATATTGGTTTCAATTTCTAACACACGGCCAACAAGTTCAGGGGAGGGGACTAGTTGACCACATTGATCCCAGTTTTTACTCAACTGCTACTCTTTTGATCAACTCCGAAAATATAAAAGGCAAAGTTGACCTTGGTAGAATTTGAAATCAGAACATGAAGAGGACAAAATGCCACTAAGCATTTTAACTGGCATGCTAACGATCCTGCCAGCTTGCTTCCCAACCATATGGTTCTGGGTTCAGTCCCACTGTGTGACACCTTGGGCAGGTGCCTTCTACTATAACCTCGGGTTGACCAAACCCTTGTAAGTGGAGGATTTGGTAGGCGGAAACTGAAAGAAGCCCGTCATATATATATATATATATATATATATATATATATATATGTGTGTGTGTGTGTGTGTGTGTGTGTTTGTTCTCCCACCATCACTTGACAACTGGTATGTTTATGTCATGTAATTTAGTGGTTCAGCGAAAAAGACTGATAAGTATTAGGCTTACAAAGAATAAGTTCTGGGGTCGATTTCTTTGACTGAAACCCTTTTAAGGCCATGCTCCAGCATGGCCAAAGCCAAATGACTGAAACAAGTGAAAAGAATAAAAGAATAAAACTTAGAATGCAAACAACTTATTAAGAAATGTATGTTTTATACAGCTCAATAAATGTGTGAAACTTGCAATAAGTTCATACAGAAAATTACAAGAACTTTACAAGCATTGTCCCTGAATCTATTTTCACAAGATTTATATGTTAGAGTTCAGTTTTAATACTTTGATGTATTTTTATGTCAGTCATATTGTATTATTATCTTAATAACACTGAATGGAATTTTACTTAACAGAAAAACATTTCCTGTTTTTGTTAAGATTTCTTCCTGTATTATTTCTAAGATTTAATGATTTTTGTTATTATCACCAAAGTTTCTGATATCATACACAGTTTAAAGTCCTCATCATCGTCAAAGTCATTTAATATCTGTCTTCCATGCTGTCATGGGTTTGACAGTATCCAACAAGTCAGAGGAGTGCATTGAACTCCAATGTCTGTTTTGGCATGGTTGTCATGGTTGGATGCTCTTCCTCATACCAACCATTTTACTGTATCGGGTGTTTTTTTTTGTGACACCAGCATTAGTGAAGGTTGTCAAGTAACTTGAAAGATTAAAGAAAAAGAAGAAGCCTCCTAGGTGTAGGTGGATTTCTACCAGGCATTGAGAGACTAAAGTATGATAGAGAGACAGACACAAGTTGCTTGCTATGGAAGAGATATATGGCTACTTCACATTATATAGGAGTGGGTGGAAGTAACTGGAAAGAGTGTAGAGATATTAGTGACGAGATGTCAGAGCATACCGTCTCAAGGAGAATATGAACTAAAGATGGGGAGATATGGATGAATAAGTTCATAGGAGTGTGAAAGGAGAGTGACTGACGATTTGAGATTGAGGCAGAGGTTATTGTTGTGAATGATGTTCTAGAGTGGAGGTGTGGTCAATGTTACATAACAGTATAGAGGAGAAATAGCTCAGGGAAAAGGTGGTGATAAATAGCAACATGAGTAGGCGTAAGAACAACATAGTACTGTAAATAGATCAGAAAACAGGGAAACCTTGTAGAGAGGTCAGAAAATATGGAAAGACAGAGAGAAATTTACTGGGACAAAGATGAAGGTCAGTGCTATGTAGTGGTGGCTATGATGAGTGAAGGACATTGACAGCAGATGGGGGGTGGGGTATTGAAAGTTATAGAAGTTCACTTTATGATTGTAAGTTGATCTGCCAAAAATTATGTTTTAAATTCATCCCATCCACATTATGTCTACAAAGCAAATCAGCTAATCAGAATACTGTTAGTTAACATTGGTCAGACTTATGAAAATATTCTAAGCCAATCTTCAATTTTCACAGCTCAGTGCACTTAAATAACTAAATATATAAATAAATAATTTTGATAAAAAACTTAGATGAAAATGGTTAAAATAAACAAGAAAGTCTCTGAAGTATTTCTACTTTATTTTATCTCTTTTTTGTTGTATTTAGACTTAGAAAAAAATGTTAATCTCTCTAGTGCTCAGCTTTTTCAAAAAATTAGAATTTAAAGCAACAAAATAAACATTGTGCAGATAAATGAAATTACTGATTAGTCTTCATGAAAGTATTTCTAGTTTATTATTTTACATTTTAATGGAATTATTTGTCATCTTAATGATAGCAGTAAATTACATATTCTGTGAAATAACTATTGTCCACCCTTCATTTGGTAAGTGTAATCAGGAAAGTTATACTATAGTTTTTAGAAAGAGAAAATAACTTTCTGATTAAGAAGGATTCCTAATCGAAAGGATGTCTTTAATATGGCAGTCATATAATTTATATTATATTGTTATTATGGGTGTGGACATTCATTAATTTCAAATTGCAGGTGGAGGCATTTTAATTTGCAGGTGATGATGTGTTGTGGAATTTAAAATAAATGTACCTTTAGTTATTACTATAGTAATGCTGTCATCATCGTCTTCTTCTTCTTCTTCTACTATGCCACCATCACCATTACCTAGCATTTGTCATGATTTTTGAATTTACTTGCACCAGATTTCTGACAGAGAAATAAAACATTCCCTTTATGCTTCCTCATTTACAGGTAGGGTTAATAGGATAATAACAATTTTTTTTTTTGTTAGAAATATTGAAATAGGATTAAAAATAGAGTTCTTTTGCTAGAATATGGAGCCAAGAATGTTAAGCCTTTCATCCAAATAAAAATATACCGTTTATCACAAATTATAGGACCTCCACTCCTTAAGGTTAGCCACATGTCTGCATATGTATGCATAGGCCTAGGCAGGATATTTTCCTTTCATCTTTTTTTAAAGAAAACTAGTGTTTGCGCATGCATGCAAATCTATCTTCTTCATACAATTGATATTTGTCCAAAGAAAAAGCTGCCAACTTGGACCAGTACTGCTTGACATCAGAATCATTGCAGGGTTTGCTACCAGAGCACAAAAAGCTAGAAGAGACATCAGAAGGAACTTTGCCTGACTCTCTAACACTTCCACCAGTCCACCTCCCTGAATTGGGACATTTTTTTATTGACTCCAAAAGGATAAAAGACAAAGTTAACCACAATGAGATTTGAATTCAGAATGCACCAAATCAGAATATCATGCAGTGTTATATCTTTTCACTTCTCTTTTACTCTTTTACTTGTTTCAGTCATTTGACTGCGGCCATGCTGGAGCACCACCTTTTAGTCGAGAAAATCGACCCCAGGACTTATTCTTTGGAAGCCTAGCACTTATTCTATCAATCTCTTTTGCCGAACCGCTAAGTTACGGGGACGTAAACACAACAGCATTGGTTGTCAAGCGATGTTGGGGGGACAAACACAGACACAAACATATACACACACACATACATATATATATATATATATATATACATATATACGACGGGCTTCTTTCAGTTTCCGTCTACCAAATCCACTCACAAGGCTTTGGTTGGCCCGAGGCTATAGTAGAAGACATTTGCCCAAGGTGCCACGCAGTGGGAATGAACCCGGAACCATGTGGCTGGTAAGCAAGCTACTTACCACACAGCCACTCATGCGCCTAATGATATATTTCTTTCATTTTTGTTTACACTTTGTATCTTATTCATTTCTCAGATTATTCAATGTCACATTTGATTTCACTTTAGGATTCTTATCAATATTTAGCTATAACTTTGAATAACTTGCAGAAACACTTCAGTATTGAAAAAATTAGTTTGCAATAAGTTCAAATTCTGCTGTGGATGACTTTGCCTTTAGGTGATCAATGAAATAGGTACTAGTGATTAACTGGCAACTGGTTCAATTGACTAGTTTTTTGTATTCTAGATAAGATTAGAGATAAGCTTTCAAAAAGTGAAGTTTTTTGTATTCTAGATAAGATTAGAGATAAGCTTTCAAAAAGTGTAGTCATTTCATTTCAGTTGTATTTTTAATATCCCTAAAAATCTAAGTATTTTAATTTTATGCACTCATTTCTATAACTTTCTCTATAATAACATAGGACAGAGAATCTAGAATTTTTTTTTTACATTGTGTTGCTGTTTTTTAATGCTTTTGTTTTTACTCTTAAAATGACTGTCCTACTAAATTAAATGAAACAAATAAGGTACCTCTGTGAGAGTTGAAACTGGATTCTTAAAAAAACTGGTATACCTTTATAATATTAACTTCTAATATAAGGCAGTAAGCTGGCAGAGTCATTAGAATGCCAGGTGAAATGCTTGGCAGCATTTCATCAGGGTCAACTTTGCCTTTCATCATTTCAAGGTCAATAAAATAAGTACCAGTTGATCACTGGGGTTGATGTAATCAACTTACTCCCTCCCCTGAAATTGCTGGCCCTGTGCCAAAATTTAAAATCAATATTAACTTCTGATATTAGATACACTGCCTCAGATTTGGGGTAAGGTGGGGTATATTTGATTACATGAACCCATTAAATGACTGGTGTTTATTTCATTGACCTCAGAAGGATGAATGGAATATTGACCTTGCTGGAATTAATAATATCGACTCTGTTTTATCGATCAAATTGTTTTCAGGAAAGTTTTCTTATGCAATACTTAACTTACTAAAATTCCTCATTCACAATCAAGGAAAACAAAATATTTTTAAAGTTCTAAACATGTAACCATTAAATTGACCACTAAAGTTTTTTGACATAGTTGTCCTGACTCTCTCATAATGTTTTTTTAATATTGGCTTGAATTATGAACTATAGTGATATTGCTTACTGACAGCAATAAACACAATGGACAGCTGACATGCTTGCTTGAGAACTCAATTTACATTGAAGCAACAACTAATCAAGAATTCTTATGACATGAATGCATCAAATAGCAGGACTAACAATATACCTTCACAAGAATATCCAAGTAGAGTCTTCTGGCTCTACTTTGATTTTCCGTTACTATGCAAACTGTCCAGATTATTATTGAATTATGGTATGATTGTTGTTGTAAACATTTGGAAAATAATATTAGTAAATCAATATTTTTCAGTAAGTGATGACCATAAAAGTACCCACCAGGTTACCATAAGGCATTTTTTGGCTCCCTATATAATCATAAATTTAACAATATAGTTTCATCAATCAAACTGTTGTTTAAGTTTATCAAAAGATCCCTTAAAATAATTTATTTTAGAAGCAATTTGACTATAATGTGGTTGTTATGATGGTGGTGGTCATAATAGTGGTAATGATGTTGGTAGTAGTACTAATTTTCTTCTCAGGAATGTATAAATAATTAAACAGCTCTCTAGTATTTACATTTTTTGGGCATTGCTGGATGAAAGACAAAATTACCCCCAACAGGAATTGAACGCATAATGTAAAGCAGTGGTTTCCAACCTTTTTACAGTGGTTCTCAAACCTTTTATTTAAATGAGTTTTCCAATGGCCCCCTTTTAATATGCTTATCCTTATATTTATATATTTATATATATATATATATATATATATATATGAAATTTAGAATTTTGTTCACAGACCCCACCAGTACTACTTTTGTGGACCACCAGGGGTCCATAGACCCCAAGTTGGGAACCACTGATGTGAAGTTACATAACTAAATACAGTGAAGCATTAAACCTAATGCTTTATCAATTTTACCAATGCACTGCCCTAGTAGTAGTAGTAGTAGTAGTAGTAGTAGTAGTAGTAGTAGTAGTAGTAGTAGTAGTAATTTCAAATTTGATACAGGACCAGCAATTTTAGGGTGAGGGACCCTAGTACATGACTAGTACTTTATTTTATTATCTCCCAAAAGGATAGAGGATGGAACTTGAGCTCAGAATGTAAAGAACCAGAAAGAATTCTGCTAAGCATGCTAATGATTCTGCCAGCTCAGCACCATAATGATAATAATAAAAATCCTTTCTATTATAGACACAAGGCATGAAATTTTGGGGGAGGGGTTAAATTAATTCCATCAATCCCTGTGCTCAACTGGTACTTAAGTTATTCACCATGGAATGGATAAAAGGCAAAATCAACCTTGGCAGAATTTAAATTCAGAACATAAAGATAGACGAAATACTGCTAAGCATTGTGTCCAGCAGGCTAACAATTCTGCCAGTTTGCCACCTTAATGATACTAATAATCCTTTCTACTAAATTTTTGGGGAGGGGGCTAGTCACTGGTTCTTAATTTAATGACCCCAAAAGAATGAAAGGCAAAGTTGACCTCAGCAGAATTTGAACCGCTTAGGGTTTACAGAAATATTGGGGATGGTACAGGACAATACAAGGTGGGATTACATAAAAGCATGTAAAAAGTAAAATAACAGAAATAGAAAAGTAGAAAATTCGAGTATGTCATGAAATCAACTCTAGTGCTTCATTGGTACTTTATCTTATCAACTGCAGAAGGATGAAAGGTAAGGCTGAGGTGGGTAGGATATGAACTTCAAATAGCTGGTACTATCAAAGCCACTCATTTTGCAGTGGAGAAGTTATCGACTTTGGAGAGATGATATGAAATATTATATGATGTCTGTAACTGGCTTTCGTTGACATGGAGAAAGCCTTTGACAGAGTCCCCCGATCCCTTATCTGGTGGTCAATGAGGAAAATAGGGATAGATGAATGGTTAGTGAGAGCTGTTCAAGCCATGTACAGGGACACTGTCAGTAAGGTGAGGATTGGCAACAAGTACAATGAGGAATTCCGGGTAGAGGTAGGGGTCCACCAAGATTCAGTCCTCAGCCCCCTCCTATTTATCACAGTCCTCCAGGCGATAACAGAGGAATTTAAGACAGGATGTGCCTGGGAGCTCCTCTATGCTGACGACCTTGCTCTAATTGCTGAGTCACTATCAGAACTAGAGGAGAAGTTTCAGGTGTGGAAGCAAAGACTAGAATCGAAGGGTCTTAGAGTCAACCTAGCTAAAACCAAAGTCCTAATAAGTAGGAAGGCAGACAAACCATAAATCCTTTCAGGTAAATGGCTATGCTCAATCTGTAGAAAAGGCGTAGGTAGAAACTCCATAAGATGTACCTAGTGTAAACTATGGACACATAAGAGGTGCAGCAATATCAAAAGAAGACTAACTGGGAAGATAGTTTTTGTATGTGGCAGATGTTCAGGAGCAATAAACACTGAAAATGTGCAGAAAACAACTTCTGCCACATTCCAGGGAGAAAAACTAGAAGCAGTTGATAGCTTTCATTACCTAGGTGACCAAGACAGTAGCAAGGGTGGGTGTTCTGAAAGTGTAGCTGGTAGAATAAGAATAACCTAGGCAAAGTTCAGAGAGCTCTTACCTCTGCTGATGACAAAGGGCCTCTCGCTCAGAGTAAAAGGTAGACTGTACGAAGCATGTGTTTGAATAGCCATGCTACATAGCAGTGAAACATGGGCCGTGACTGCTGAGGACATGCGTAAGCTTGCAAAGAATGAAGCCAGTATGCTCTACTGGATGTGTAATGTCAGTGTGCATACTTGACAGAGTGTAAATGCCTTGAGAGAAAAGCTGGTCCTAAGAAGCATCAGATGTGGTGTGCAAGAGAGATGACTGTGCTGGTATGGCCATGTGGTGAGAATGGATGAGGATAGCTGTGCGAAAAAGTGTCACACCCTAACAGTTGAGGGAACCTGTGGA
>NC_068982.1:113796819-113797443 GCF_001194135.2 Octopus bimaculoides
AGAATGGATGAGGATAGCTGTGCGAAAAAGTGTCACACCCTAACAGTTGAGGGAACCTGTGGAAGAGGTAGACCCAGGAAGACCTGGGATGAGGTGGTGAAGCATGAGCTTTGAACATTAGGCCTTACTGATGCAATGACTAGTGACTGAGACCTTTGGAAATATGCTGTACTTGAGAAGACCCGGCAAGCCAAGTGAGACCATAACCCCTGGCCTATGCCATGTGTGTAACCAGCCCAGTTATGTATACCTTTCCTTCATTGGACACTAAACTCTGCTTGTGAAGACCTGTTGAGGCAAGTGAAATCGAAATCAAATTCGGTGACAGCTCCACTTGACTAGCTAGTGCTAGTGAAGTGCTAAGAGCACCATTCAAGTGTGATCGTTGCCAGGGCCGCTGACTGGCTCCCGTGCCAGTGGCACGTAAAACGCACCATTCAAGCATGATCGTTACCAGTGTTGCTTTACTGGCACATAGAAAACACCATTTGAGCAGTACCGCTTGTCTGGCCTTCGTGCCAGTGGCATGTAAAAGCACCCACTGCACTCTCGGAGTGGTTGGCGTTAGGAAGGGCATCCAGCTCTAGAAATTCTGCCAGATCAGATTGGAGCCTGGTGCAGCCA
>NC_068982.1:113797453-113808631 GCF_001194135.2 Octopus bimaculoides
AGAAATTCTGCCAGATCAGATTGGAGCCTGGTGCAGCCATCTGGCTCGCCAGTCCTCAGTCAAACCGTCCAACCCATGCCAGCATAGAAAACGGATGTTAAACGATGCTGATGATGATGATGATATATATTGGCAAAGACAAACATCAGCGGGAAATCTGAAAGCAGAGTGCTTGAGGATCAAAACCCTTTCTCCAAACCAAATTACTGACCCTTTTATGTCACACTTGCTTTCAATGAAACCTGTAATCAATGAAACTATGTTAGCCAATTGTAGTAATATATGTAGTTTTTTTTTTCTACCAAGGGAGAGAGTTCTAGCAATGTGTTAGTCTTATTCTGACTTCTTCAGCATAGCATAACTTTCACCATAGTCATTCAGTACTACTTGCTAAAGTAATACTAAATGAATCACTATGCTATAAGCTATCTTTTATATATTTGTATTTAGAGCTTTTAGAATTATGTCTACATATTGTGTACTTGTTCTACTTACATAACCTAATATAATGCAATTAAATTAAATAAGTAGTGAGAAAATATTTATCAAGCTAATGCTTATATTATATAAATATATCTTTTGAGTTAGATTCGAAAGCATCTAAGTTTGCGACTTATTCTTTATTTACTATATGTTTATGGAGTCTGAGATAAACACTCACTCACTTTGAGCAATCCATTCTTCTAAAAATCGGATCATTTAAATAATCTATTTAAATTCTCTGACTCCTAATTTTAATGGAAAATAAGATTTCCTCATGGGAACATTAGGAGAAAGTCAAGCTAATAATTGGATTTCTGAAAAAGAAGGGAAAAAAAAATACGGAAAAAGCTTCAGCCAAATATTGCAAATTTTCATTAAAATCTTGATTATATTCTCAAAGGAAGCAGCAGTTAGAAACATAATCCTTTTTCATATTTTTTAAAAGTATTTTTTGTTAATTTTCTCTTGCTCTTCTAGGTTGACTTATTTTACAATTGAAACATTTGTTTAGATACTTTTTCATAACATCAGCCATTCAGTTATTGACTGGTAGTATTGGTTAAATGAATGAGTGAATAAATAAATAAAGGAACAACAACAACAACAACAACGATATCAGCTATTGATAAGCAAAATTATAGTCTGCATAATCGTGATATAAACCCCACAACCAGAAATAACTGATAAATAGAAGGATCTGTTTTTATGAAACTTTTTTGTTTTTATATAAAACCTGACCTGTTCTCACGAGCCATTGATTGTCATCTGAACCACAGAATAATAAAACCAACATGGTAGCCCCTATATAGTTGCTCAATCTGCTAGAAATAGCAGTGAAATCTCCCTTAAATCATATCCTACCATCTTAAAATATAGGACATTTAATGTAGAAATAAATGGGATGGTCATGGTTGGTATGTCTTCGATCATAGACCTGCTTGATCAAAGCTGATCTGAGGCTAAATAATCTGTATTAGTGGACTCAAATTTTTATTATGGTTATTCTTATAGCTGTAATTACTATAAAAACCATTTTATTCATGCTAATGTTCCTTAATGTGGCTATTAGATCACTTTATTAAGAATCTAATATCCTTTTTGCTTCCATTGATTCAATTCACTGTAAGACTTCATAATACTGATATGCAGTAAACATGCAATTATTTTCTAAAACTCTATTTTTGAGAATTCTAATCCAAGACATTGAAAATTGTATTGAAGATATAAGAAACAGAAAAATTCTGACACTCATGCACATACTCACAGATTATTACAAAATGCAGATAGCTCAACCAAACATTCCCTGAATTAGAACAAAAGACAATACAGCAAACTGGAAGTAATACCATTATCTTTCCTTTACTGAAGTCAGCAGCATAAAATAAATCACCAAAGAAAAAAGAAAAAAAAATACTATAAAAGCAAGCATTTGAAAATGGCAACATGAAATAATTTAATACATACATAAATACCCCACCAGCTTCTCCTTGTGCTTGATACACTGCCTAAGATTTCTTGGGAATTAAACTTCAGTATAGTCAATATTTCCAGGTGCAGAGACAATACACACAGCATGACAAGAGATACAACAGCATCATAGCTAAAACAGTCTTTTATATACTAAACACATCATAACAACACACCCTCATAGTTTACCAGGCTAGATACAATAACTTCTCTCTCCAGACATCATTCTCTGCTCTACAAGCTACCTCAGTACATGACAAAACGTCTTACTACTCTTCTAAATTATCTGTCCATCATAATCGCAAATTACTCCTACAGTAATGGAGAAAACACAAACCCCTTCAACAAACTTCAAGAAGCTTAGTAATATCACACACACCAAGAGATAGAATTAAAACACAATCACGGACATAATAGCAAACAAAATGCCTTACAGTATTTGCTCCAGCTCCATGCACTCTGGGTTCAAATCCAGCCATGTCAAATTTGCCTCTCATCGTTTTAGTTTTATAGAGCAGCAGACTGGTGGAATTGTTAAATTATTGGATAGGATGCCTAGTGGTAATTGTTCTGACTCTTAGAAGTTTGAGATCTAATCCCTCCCGCCACTCAGTCAATAGACTTAGTCTGTCAGCCAGTTTGACACCACCAGCTGGTCCTTGGGTATTCTCAGCAGAGTTCACTCTCTTGCAAGCTTTCAAGAGATGTTTCTGGTTTAAGGGTACCTTCATCCCTCCTTCATTAGCATCTCAGAAGCCCTTAAAAGAGGTCATGTACCCTAGCCTTCCATTCTAATTGCAAGCTTTCAAGAGATGTTTCTGGTTTAAGGGTACTTTCATTCCTCCTTCATTAGCATCTCAGAAGCCCTTGAAAGAGGTCATGTACTCTAGCTTTCCATTCTAATTGAAGGATGCAGAAATATAACCATTATTGTAGAAACTCCCCCGCCCCATAAAAAAATGTCCACAAAGCAATATTTAAAGCAACATACACCGTAATTATACATCTGAAATGGCCTCTGCAGTAGAAACCAGTGACAATCATGAAAATATTACATGCATTAGATATAAAACTCAGCATCAAGTGCTTAGAAAATCTGGTAAAAATTTGAATAGCAAACATCTACCTGAAACACTTAGTGATTAAAAGACATTAAGACTTATGGCACAACATCACTAACCATTCATACAAGCACTGCTAAATCACCTGAATTTGGGAACTTGGTAGAATTATAACATTTTCAAATCTTAACAAAAACCCAGTCAAAGCAATCACCCTTTTATACACTTCTTAAACCATCTTAGAATGAGTCAACGAGGGGAGCTTCTATATAGCTGCTTGACCTGCTAGAAATAGCTGTCAAATCTTTCTCAAATCATTTTCCACCATCTTGAATAAGGAAAGATAATGACTGTACTTGCAGTCTTCTGTGTTGCATTTTGTTGTGATTTGGGGTGCTTGCAAATGATCTCTCTGTATTTTATGTATTTTTCATGTGCAGGGGTTTCAGAATCACTCTGTTTCTTACACTCTAAATATAGTATTGAATGCTTTTAGATTAATATTTTCAAAAACCAGGAGTGGCTGTGTGGTAAGTAGCTTGCTCCCCAACCACATGGTTCCGGGTTCATTCCCACTGCGTGGCACCTTGGGCAAGTGTCTTTTACTATAGCCTCGGGCCGACCAAAGCCTTGTGAGTGGATTTGGTAGACGGAAACTAAAAGAAGCCCGTCGTATATATGTATATATATATATGTATGTGTGTATATGTTTGTGTCTGTGTTTGTCCCCCCAGCACCGTTTGACAACCGATGGTGGTGTGTTTACGTCCCCCGTAATTTAGCGGTTTGGCAAAAGAGACCGATAGAATAAGTACTAGGCTTCCAAAGAATAAGTCCTGGGGTTGATTTTCTCGACTAAAAGGCGGTGCTCCAGCATGGTCGCAGTCAAATGACTGAAACAAGTAAAAGAGTAAAGAGTAAGAGTAATATACTTGGGATACACTTTTAGAAAATGGAATGATCATAAATAGCTGAAATGCCTTTGATCATAAGTTTGCTTAGTCAGAGCTGGGGGCTAAAGAATAACAATATCTTACGTTTGTCCTTCACATCAACATATGAAACATCTTTAACAATTTGCAACATTGATTCAAACCATTATTCTTAACCAAATCCTATTTACAAAGTTTACATCAAGAATGCATGGTGGCTTCAGTATATAATTATGATGATAATGATGATCCTTTCTCTTATAGGCACAAGACCTGAAATTTAGGGGAGGAGGATAGTCAATTACGTCAACCCCAGTGCATAACTGATGCTTAATTTATCAACCCCGAGAGGATGAAAGACAAAGTTGACCTTGGCGGAATTTGAATTCAAAACATAGCGACAGGTGAAATACCTCTAAACATTTTGTCCAGCTTGCCGTCTAAATAATAATATTAATAATAATAATAATTAGTCACATATCGCAGTTCCAGCAAAACTGGTTATTCTCAAATAACCAGAGGCAGTTTTTTAAGGGCTTAAGAAGAAATACAGAAGATAATACACCTGAGGCAGAAGAAACCTGCCAATTTTGGAATAACACAGTGCTGAGTAGATTTATTCTGTGAGATCCAAATTCCATCACCCAGAGGCTCCACGACAGGACTATGTGCGCATAATAATGGAAGATGTCATTGCACAGATATCAAACTGGAAGGTAGCAAGACCAGTCAGAATTCAAGGCTACTGGCTCAAGTGGTTTAGGTCAATACACAAGAGAATTGCATTGCAGTTAAACAATTGCCTACAGAGCTGTACAGTTCCGGAGTAGATGGTAGAGGGAAGAACAACATTGTTAATGAAAGATCAGTCAAAAGGCAATGAGGTTGGCAATTACCGACTGATTGCTTGTCTTAACCTCCTATGGAAAGTATTAACAGGTACACTTGCAGGGAAAATATATACGTTCCTTGCGGAAAACAATATTCTGCAAGTAGAACAAAAGGGATGCCGAAAAGGATCCAAGCGCACCGAGGACCAACTTGTGATAGACAAGGTTGTAACGAAGAACTGTAAATGGCACTAAAAAAAAATTATGCATGGCCTGGATAGACTTCAGAAAGGCTTATGACATGTTGCCACATTCATGGATTTTGGAAACACTCAACATGTGTGGAATAGCTGAGAACGTGTGTGCACTGATTAAGAACAGCTTGCCTAGTTGGAAAACGTGTCTTTCTTGTAACAACCAGCACTTAGCCGAGGTAACAATCAAAAGACTTATCTTCCAAGGAGACTCTTATTCACCTCTGTTATTTGTTATAGCCTTGATCCCATTTTCTATAGACCTACGTAAAATCAACGTGCACTATGAGCTGAAAAAGAATGGACCTCATATCAACCACTTCTCTTCATGGATGATTTAAAACTGTTCAAAAAAAAAAAAAGAGCTTGAAATGCAGAAGCTGGTTGAGACTGAGCAAATGTGCAGCAAGGATATAGGGTTGGAATTCGGTATCTTGAAGTGTACGGTGCTTACTTTGAAGCGGGGGAAAAGAGTAAATTGTAGGGGCATAGAATTGCCAAATGGAGAGTGAATGGAGGGCCCGGATGATGATGGGTACAAGTATCTTGGGATCCTGGAGCTGGACAATATCTTGCACAGAGAAATGAAAGTCAAGGTTGTCATTGCATATTTCAAGTGCCTCAAACTTCTCTTGAAATCAAAGCTCAACTCAAGGAACCTTGCGACTACCATCAACATATGAGCTGTTGCTGTAGTCCGCTATAGTGCACCCATCCTGAGATGGACACAAGCGGAGATTGACCAACTCAATTGCACTACCCAAAAGACATTGACAATGCATGGTGCCCTCCACCCCAAGGCAAATATACACAGGCTCTACATGAGGAGAGGAATTTGAACTCAGAACATAAAGACGGATGAAATGTCACTAAGCATTTTGCCTGGCGTGCTAACAATTCTACCAGCTTGCCACCTTGAAATAAAGTTATAATGAAAGGAAACAACAATAATGATAATAATAATAATAAATGCCCTAATGCAGTACCAGGCAGTGGCTCTCATGGCTTCTTATCTTAACTGAGTGGAAGTGTTATCATGTATATTGTTTAGTCTTGGTATAAAAGATGGGCTATAGCAAATATTCTGCTCAATACCACAGATTTGCTTGTCACTTATTTGACCTTAAACAGTTGAGCATGTCCCTTAGTGCATTTCTGATCACGAGCAGAAGAAGTGGGGGAGCATCATAAACATGTGTTGACAGGAATTCTTTGGAGTTTGGATAATTCACCTTTGGAAATGTGGGTGTTTCGCTCAACATCCTTAAACAACCCTTATTCAGGGACCTTTTGAACAGGATGGGCTACTCAACCTGAAGAAAATTCTAGCTGGGTCCCACCTGCATGTTCATGCACTGTTTATCCTGATATGAGATCCCTGCGTTGTGCACATATGGTTGTGATACATGTACCTGGTGTACTCTAATCAGACAGGTAGTCATGAGAGGCATACTGGGCTTTGTATATTTTACCCCAGTGTCACTTTGATGGCATGCACTGCTCTCTCACTCAGTAATAAAAATATTCTTTTCTACAATAAGCACAAAGCCTGAAATCTTTGGGGAGGGGGCCAGTTGATTAGATTGACCCCAGTATGCAACTGGTACCTAATTTACTGACCCAAAAAGGATGAAAGGCAAAGTTGATCTCAGCGGAATTTGAATTCAGAACGTGAAGACAGATGAAATACCACCAAGCATTTTGCCCGGCATGCTAACGTTTCTGCCAGCTCGCCGCCTTTCAATAATAATGATATTAATTACACACTAACATTCTACTGTCAGTCTTAGCAAATCATTTTCAATCCATTCCTTTTTATATTAATGAAACCTTTCACCATATCTTCTGATGAGAGTATGGTGAAAGGTTTTATTCATGGAAAAGTGGTTTGGTGGTTACAGGAAAAATTGTAAGAGTTAAGAAAAGGAATCAAGGACAATTTTCAGTGAGGAATGAGATGCATGCTTGAATAGGATGGCTTATATGGAAACTTTATTTTTGGATTAAGAAGCCATATCTATGATTGTAGATTCTATGACTTCCATTGTACTTATACACAATTTCCCATGTCTAAAGGTCTTATCTAAACTACATAATGTAAAGCCCTTATTTCATTAAAAATTGACATATTCTTTCTTGTGAATAATTTCAAGATAACATTAAATCCATCAAAAGATCCTAATGTAGCAACCATTCATTTGCTTACTACTTGGGAATTATTTACTTCAGTCTAAATGAATATAATAGATCTAAACAATTTTATTTATTTGTTCATATATTTTTTTCAAGAAAATTTTTAAAAATATAGAAATGATTAAAGTAGTGAAGTATTTCTCCCCAAATCACTTTTGTTTTATTCATAAGACAGACACAGCCTTTATATGTATCAAGTATCAAGAGAAAATATATTATAAATATACATAAAAAATACTAGCTAGCTAACAATTTGTCATTAACTAGTTGGACAACATAATAATTATACCTCTTAAATGTTTGCCACAATTAAGATTGAACTTCTTTCAATGTCAGTCATGATATTGAACAGAATGTTGCTTGCAGTATATCAACTACCTATATTTTCACCTATATAATTACATTATCCTCTAGTCACAGTAACCACTTCAAACACACATATACCTTAATATTCACTTGTGTTTATTTTACTTTGTGATCAAACTGTAAATTATTAAATTTCAAAGTCTCTTTTTTTATGTCTATGACCTTGTCAATGGTGGAAGAGGGCTAGGGTGATCAGGTCATTGACATGATAATAATTATTTAATAATTCTTTCTGCTATAGGCACAAGGCCTGAAATATTAGGGGAGGGGGATAGTTGATTACATCAACCTCAGTTCTCAACTGGTATTAATTCACTGACTCTCAAAGGATGAAAGGCAACTTCCACAGAATTTGAACTCAGAGCATAAAGATGAATGAAATGCTGCTAAGCATTTTGTCTGACATACAAATGATTCTGTCAGCTTACCACTTAATAAAATAATTATTTAATAATATAAAATGTAGAGACATACAAGTTGTGTACAAAGATACTGTCAGCAAGATGAGAGTTTAAAAATGAGCCCATCAAAGAATTTAGCATGATGGTAAAGGTCCAAGAAGGCTTGGTTTTTATCTTCCTCCTGTTTACTGAAAAAGAGAAGTCTAAGATGAACTGATGATGGGAACTTCTTTATGTCAATAACATAGTTCTCAAAGGAGAGTCTGTCAGAGAAGAAATTTCTAAAAATGGAAGCAAAGCTTTGAATTCAGTGGGAAGTAAACCTAGAAAAGATTAATGTTTGAGTTAACTGAAAAGATAAAACTGAACTGTCACGAATCATGGTGATTTTTTTATGTACAAATATGAAATATACCCATTGTAAACTATGGGTGCACAAGAAGTGTAGTGGGATCATAGGCAATTTGATATAGAAGGACTTTGTATGCAGCAGATGCAGAGGAGTTGTTGACGGTAAAAATACTCATCAAATAAATTCTTTCAAGTATTTGGAGTATCCCATAGAAGTAGCTGATAATTTTTTGTTACCTATATACGTTAACATTGGAAAGATGGGTGTTCCAAGAACATAGCAGCCAGAATAAGAATGGGGTAGAAAAAGTTCCTGGAGTTATTTCTTCTGCTAACAAAAATGAAATTCTCTTTCCAACAGAGGAGCAGATTGTATGACATTTGTGTTCAAAGTGTGATGTTGCATGGTAATGAAACATTAGCATTTATTGCCGAGGTTGTGAAAGGGCTGGAAATAAATGAGGTGAGCATGCTCCCTTGAATGTCTAATATTGGTATGTATGATTGATAGTGCACAGAGGTGCTGAGAGTAAAACTCATAATGAGAGAAATCATTGTGAAGTTTATGGTCATGTGATGCATGCAGAGGTTCACTTGGGTGAAGAATTGCAAGGTGATCTAAGGAGAAAGAATATCTGGAAGAGACAAACCAAGAAAGACATAGGATAAAGTAATGAAAACTGGTTTCAAGATACTGAATCTCACTAAGATGATGTAAGACTGCTACAAATGGAAAGGCATTGTGTTATAGAAGACCCATCTCAGCCATGTTGTTATTTGCTTGTTTCAGATGACTGTTGACCTCCATCCGTCTTTATCTTCCATGACAAGTAATAGTTCTTCTCTGTAACATCCTGCATCATCCATTAACTAATTAATGTATGTCTTCTCAAGATGACCAATATGATTTCGATCATCTTCAGGTGTCCAAAGTAGGCTATCCTTATCCAGATCATCATTATTTTTCCAGCAACGTCCTCTAATCGATGTTTGAATGTGTAGGTAGCTGACTGTATAATATTTCTTTGGTAAGGCATTCCTAACATGTAAGCAAAATGAGATTTCCCATTACAACAATAATTCATCATCACCATCCCACTATTTCAAAATATAGGTGAATACCAAGGGAGATGTATGTTTTAACTGCTTAACATGGTGTAAATATTTCAGTTGCAGCATGCACTCAGATTAAGCCACTTGCCAAACAACTACAACTCTGAAATTTCATGTAATATCATTGTTTCTTATTATTCTGAAAATATAGATATAATGTAAAAAGTAACAGAACAAATATTGTTATTATTTCATAACTAAATATTGCTCTTAGTTAATTCACCCAACTATTTCAATACATATTTTTCAAACTACTGTTAGTCTAAATCATTATTTTAATATTTATTTGTGTGTCTGTTGATAGATTTGATAATATTCAAAATAAATTAGAAAATTTTGTAATCCTTTATATTAATTTTACATTTTATTTATCAATATTTGAAAATTCTTTAGGGATTCATCTATCAATCATTTAACTTTGTTTTGTATTTTTCTCGAATACAGTTTATCTTTTCAACAGCTTTAACTATAAATCTCAGATAATTCTTTTAGTTCTAAAACAATGATATTAGTTCTCTGGAGAGAATGAGCAAGTGAGAGAGAGAGAGAGGGTGAGAGAGAAAGAGAGAGAGAGAGAGAGAAACATAGAGAGAGAGAGAAAGAGAAACATAGAGAGAGAGAGAGAGAAACATACAGAGAGACAGACAGACTTAAATTTTGCTTTGTCTGATATTCTGTTAAGTACATTGCATTATATATTCATGTACATTTATCACACCCCAAATATAATGTTAAACTCAGTTAAAAATTACTTATTATTGTTGATCAGATATTAAAAAATTAGATAAAAACTGACTATACAGTGAAAAAAAGTAAGAAAATTAATGAAGAAATAGCTGTTCTACTTTCTTTTTCATCACATATCATACAATCTATTGATGAAAGATGAACATAAAGAAATACAACTTGTGATTCATTCAATTTTCTATTATTTCATTTCAGTACAATATAATTGTGTTATTCTGAAATATTGATCCATTCCAAGTGTCATGTTCTTTCTTTCATAATCCTTATTGTAATTGGGACAGTGTTTGAGAAAATGGAAAGTAGAGCATGGGCAGTAGAATATTAACGTTCAGTCAGACAGAGGTTTCTAGAACAGGATATTACATCCCACCAACTCACTATGAACCTGTCATATTGTACCTTGTACTTTAATGTGTAGCCTATTGAAGCAAAAAAACAGAAAAACGCTTTGAAAAGTAAAACACTTTACCTGGCTGATGCTTAGATAAAATTATATGAAATGGTGCAATTAAACTTCTGATTTTAATAATGGTTTCTTTAAGTTAGTAGATAAAAACAGCGGAAATAATTTTTTTATAAACCTATCAGTTTCTTCACAGAAGTTATTTCTATATAGTCATCATTTTCCTCCTCGTGTAAAAGTGATTGGCTTATCGCATTATATAGAAAATGTAAGTGACAAATTCAATGAGAATCCAACTCTTTATTTAATAGTTGCTGTTCATACAATATTTTCTAACACTGTTAATTGCATCAATTTGTCCACTAGAAAAGTAATGGGGAAGGTATTTGTTGAATAAAATCTTTTACTTCAATTGTAGATGTTATTTGATGTTTACAACTAATAGCAATGATGATATACTTATCTTGTTCATGATGTAGAATGAAAGAAACCTGATTTTTTTCTATTTTATGTATTTTTTATGTGTGTACATATATATATATATATATATATATATATATACACACACATATATATA
>NC_068982.1:113811129-113813588 GCF_001194135.2 Octopus bimaculoides
GTATGTGTATATGTGTGTATATATATATATATATATATATATGTATGTATGTATGTATGTATGTATATATATGTGAAATATATAGTGGAGCTGTTTGCTTGACTATAAATGAATTTGTGATTTGTTAGATCATCCCACTGTAAAAAGGGTGACAGACCTTTGTATCAGTGAATTACAATTGATATAAAGTATTACAGTAGAAGAGTTGTGGGGGTTCCTAACATGCCCCTGTTGACATCATCTCAGTGTTATTTTGATCTTTTTCTTGCAATATAATAACATTTGTTTCTCTTGTATACATAATTACAACTATAGCACACCTTGAAAAGAGAAAACAAGCAAACAGAATAGATAAATAAATAAATAAACAACGATAGCAAAATATCATAGAAAATTTGCAAATGATATCAGAAAGGAGTTAGTTTACGCTTTGCTTTATGCATGTATCAATGGCTTAGTTGTCACTTACCCTTTCTTTCTCCATTCACACAAATTATTTCCCTCTCTTGAACAATATATTTACTCTGGCCTATTTTGCTAGTTATTGCTCATGCCCTTCATGTTCAAACACTATTGTTTTTCTCTGCAGGCTGTTACATTTCTATATCTATTTGATATGCACATAGTCACACACACACACACACACACGTATATGATATTGTAGTACAGTGGGTCCTAACCTCATGCATTTCAGAGCCCGTAAGATTTTCTTTTTTCTTTTGGTACTCTTTTTGCATAAATTGTTAATAACGTATCAACATTAGAAAAGGTATTGATATTTTTTAGCTAATAAATATAATTTAAACTATATAAAATAAGTAAACAGTAAATGGAGCAATAGTTTATCAAGGGTTTATATTTACAATCTTACTTTACATTTTCCTCTTGTTTTAATGCTGCCTAAATCATATGATTATACTTGCACATATCTGATGCGACACTACGAGTTTATTCAGTGGAAATTCAATATTTGTTAAAGCTCCGTCAAGCGCATTTTTATATAACATACGATGTTTTTCTTAATAGCCCTAAATCTAAGGAAACATAAGGGAGATCTATTGCAAGTTGTATGTCCGTACCATCATCATAACGTAAGTTGAATGCAAAGAAATTCTTCAAATCATTTTGTAGTTGCAACATCTGCACTGATTTGAGAAATAACTCATCTCTGTAGTGTGGTATGAAATTGGTGTTTATGTTGTTAGTCACTGAAGTTTTGTATTATTTTGCATGTACTAATTGCACCATCAGTTATATTCTTAGCAAATTCGCCGTTGATTTATGGACATTCAACAAGTATTCCATGCCACAACTAAACAAGCTTCAGCCGTGGTATTGACTTAGTTACAGAACGTTGTCAACAGTGTCTAGTGACTATTTCGCGGTGATTTTTAATAATTAACTTGCCTTTGCTTAATCGGTAGACAATTATACAGAAAGGTTTTAGTGATCTGCTTCGTAATGGTGTTTCAATTACTCTGAAATAAATTAGTGGCGCATGCAGATACGAGTCAAAGATTTGCCTCCATTGGTGATAAATACGAAATCTTCCACCCTCTGTTTTGGTATTTTTCATTTTCAGATTTTCGTTTCTTGCAGCTTTATAATGCCATCTTCTTTAAAAAATATTTTTACAGTCACTTGTACACAAAACCTGTATTCGAAGTTTAACAAGTAGGTTCACCACCATTAGGTTCAATGTGTAATTTGCAGTACGCTATAGTACTTTCATATTTCACTTTCGATCCTAATGTTTAGCGAAAAAGAAAATAGGGAAAAAATAGCTGCAAGTGTTTGGTTACTACATGTAGACTATTTGTTAAGAGGACTTTTACTCCTATGAGCGACTGCATACAGGTTTCATTGTTGTTTAGTTCCAGGTCAATCGTGATTGAGTAGACCTAATATCAAATGTATTCCACCAGTGACTAGTTCACCTTCTCCCCTGTGTACATAGAGCCTAAGACCACAAAATCTAATGCATCACTATGTATGGTTGTGTGGTTAAGAAGCTCGCCTTGCAACCACTTAGTTTCGGGTTCAGTCCCACCACGTGGCACCTTGGGCAAGTGTCTTCTACAGTAGCCCAGGACCAACCAATGATTTCTGAATGAATATTTGGT
This sequence comes from Octopus bimaculoides, assembly GCF_001194135.2. NCBI lineage: Eukaryota > Metazoa > Mollusca > Cephalopoda > Octopoda > Octopodidae > Octopus > Octopus bimaculoides. The sequence goes on from NC_068982.1 coordinate 113,813,253, forward strand.
AGACGGAAACTGTAGGAGCCCAACATGTATGTTTTATCTATTATCTTGTACTTGTTTTGGTCATTAGACTGCGACCATACTGAAACACTGCGCTGAAGTATTTTAGTCGAACAAATCAACCCCAGTATTTATTTCTTTAAGCCTGGTATAATACACATCGTGCATAGACAAAAAACATGCAAACTGAAAAAGTCGACTGTTAATATTTTAACGTTGATCCATTTCTCTATATCTAATCGTGTTTATGACAAAACATAAGCATTACGTGACCATGTTAGAACCAAAGTTTAGACTCGTTAAAACACACACACTATATATATATATATATATATATAT
>NC_068982.1:113813598-113816384 GCF_001194135.2 Octopus bimaculoides
GAGAGAGAGGGAGAGAGAGAGAGAGAGGGAGAGAGAGAGAGAGAGCTTTATGGTTAAGAACTTCATTTCTTAACTATGTGGTTCTGGTTTCGATCCCATTACTTGGCATTTAGAGAATATTTCTTCTACTGCAGTTCGTGGAATTTTGTAGACAGGAGAATCCCCTGATGCATATATGTACTAGGGTTGGCTGAAAAGTCATATGCTAACTAGAGCTGTGAAGTCTTGCTTACATTAATTTCAACTCTTTTAAGCAATAACTGCATTGTTTCCTTTCAAGTAAACTGACATCTGACTATTCAAAAAAGACTTCAGAAGTAACTAATAGCGACTTCTCTTGAAAATGGACAAAATTTGGCACATTTTTGTTTTTGTAGATGTGATATGATGCTTCATATAGAATGGCTCCTAAGTGTGTGTATCGACGATCATACAAGATGCAAGGATCCGATAAACGTGATGACCATTCAAGCGAAAACTAAAGACTATCTTATTTATTAATAATATTTATCAGATTTCAGATTAGATTTCTCTTTGACATACATGTGCTGTATGTGTTTACAAGTCATTGTCTTGTATTATTTGTTTTGTTTTCCCCGAAAAAATTCGGTACATGGAAATCAATGGGAAAATAAGTTTTCCACTTCAAAATTCCAAGTTACAATAAAACTCTCAGAAGGGAAATTAGTGTAAAAGAATTCGCTTGTTTATTAAGAACAGCTTACTTTTAAAGCGTATTTTGTCAATTTTTTTCAAGGATGTTTTATATTTCCCGTTTAGTCTTTTATATTTTGTTGTATTTTGCACTTCTTAGTCCATCAACGTTTTAGGCGACATTTAGTCTTCTGGTTCTGTTTCGTGTGTAAACTCTTTTATGGTAGACAAAATTCATTTCAGGTTTCTTGCAATAATTAAAACTGGTCTTAGTCTCCTATTAGGACGTGTATGTATTTTACCCTATCTGTGTATTAATTTTTGTATTATTTTGTAATTTATAAAGCTTCCATGAATAACATTCTAGTTTCGGAGGTAGGGAAGTCAATACAAGAAGGATTTTAAATCGTGTTTTGTTTTTTGTTTCAATAGCTCCTTGTTCAAATGCCTTAACAGCGAGACCGTCATATTTTTACGTCCTGTATAACAATTCGGCATGAAGTTTACAACTTACAATGAATTATCCATCTGAAGTTGAGTCAGTAACTTGTAGGTTTATGGTTTGATGACATTTTTATTTTGGTATTTTAGTAGTGGTTCTATTACTGCCTTATGACTGGAAGTAATGTATGCTGCAATCTGTTTCATTTAATAAGAATTTGTACATTTTTATTCTTCTGTAATATTGGGTGCATTTGATGAACGTAATTCAGTTTATTGTTTGTTGATGAAAGAAACTCGTAATTAACAATTGCTTTCAAATCTGGTAATAACGACAGCAATACTAACACAACACCACTCCTATAATTCTTGTCTACTTTTAAAAAGATCAATAACGAAGGCCATCAATTACCGCTTGAGCCAAGGTCTAGAAAAGTCGATGGTCCTGGAAACTTTGCGCCAAACAAAATATATATATAATTGTTTACTTCCTTAATACACATACATACATACACATATGTACAAGTGTGGAAGATAGAAGAGAATCAAGACTTAACAAGATTAAAGTTGTGAAATAGTTTGGTCGCACAAGTTATAATTTTATCAACAGAAGTAACTAAGTTATTTCTGTTTCATTTATAGGGTTTGTAAAAATATTAAAATACTGTTTAATTTCCACTGACAACGTTATTTATTACAATAAATTAGATATTTATAAAATAGTTATATTAGACAAAATGCTACAGTATTAAATACAACACACAACATTGTGTTGTATTAAATACAACACAATGTCTGTCACGAGAAAAGATTTTATTGTAATTAAATTTTAATATATATTTCTCTAAATATTTGTTACTTATTAGATTACACGATTTTGTAAGCGATTACCATATTTTTATGTTCTTAGTCTTCAATACATATTATAAAACCTCAAAAACTGTTGAGGACATTAATTCTCTTAAACACATTTTAAATAACTCAATGAAAATCACGTTATTAAATATTCCTCTAAATAAAATTAATCGATATATAATCCTGAGATTTTACGAGATTTTTGTCGTTACTCTTTTGTCTTTCAAAACAATATTTTCGGTTCGCCTTTGTAATCTATACATTCTATTCCTAAGAGCAGAAAAGGAAATGAACCATGTATTGCCACTTAGTTAGTTAGGTAACTATGAAGTTGATGCAGATTGTTTTTTGAAGCTATGTGAAACTGATATTTTCATTTACAAATTAACATAAATCAACCGCACTTAACTTGTAATACTTTTGCACCTGCTGCGGAGAAACAATGTGAAAACTGTTCGTGTAATCAAATATTCAAATAATCTATTCTTTATATAGCTCTCTCTCTCTTTCTCTCTCTCTGTATATATATATATATATATATATATATAAACAAAAAGTAAATGAGTATATGCATATATACGTACAGGTATGTGCATACCGACATCCACCTGTATGTATAGGTGCATATCTGGGTACAGGACATTGCAAACAAACGTAGACGAGAAAACACACAAGCCACATAGAGAACATTCTACTTCATCAGCTACCCACGTTTTAACACCGGCGTTTCGACGATCTTGGGCAGGACGCATCGTTAAAACGGCTCATCTCATGGACCGCAGATTAAATTTGTATACGCAAATTAAATCTAGCCATGGAGGAATGTAGTGGCGGAC
>NC_068982.1:113816508-113826721 GCF_001194135.2 Octopus bimaculoides
AAAAGGATTAATGACCGGAAGCATGTGACCATGCCGGTGTAAAGGGAAGAGAGAGAGAGAGTGGTAGAGGGAGAAACAAAGGGAGGAAGTAGAAGAATAGGTGAGCAACGAGAGGAAATACGAGGGGGAAAAGAGATACGTAGTAGTAACAGAGGAAGAACGAGAGGGGTAAAGCGAGATACGTAGTAGTAAAGAGGAAGAACGAGAGGGGGAAAAAGATAGAGAAAGAGAAAGAGATAGAGTAGCGTCAGAAGATATATAAGTTTACGAAAACTACTTACAGTTGGAGACGCTGCGTTCAATCATGTAAAAACAAATAGTAAATGAGTATATGCATATATACGTACAGGTTAATATGTGGTTTTGGAAAGTTGACTCTTCTTTCTAGCATAACAGGTACAATTTGTACCCTAATTTTTATGTATATTTTAACTATTTTGGTTAAGCTTGCCGGCCATTTTATTGTTATTATTGTTTTTCATAATAATGATATCTTGTTTAAATGTTTAACTTATTCACTATTTTTCGTTTTTGAATGACGCGCGCGGTGTAGTGAATATATTTTGAAAAAATTGTTGTATACAGTAAGATAAGATGATGATCTTAAGTTAGCGCAAAAGGTGAAACCAATTGATATTGAGATGTCTGTACTTTTCTTTGTAGTTCTGCAAAAGTAAAGGCTATTTTTATGATATTCACTACATTAACCGTGCGTGTTTACTTATAGTGAAATATGTGGCTTTGGAGTGTTGACTCTTCTTTCTAGCATAGCTAGTACATTTTGTACCGTAATTTATATATATATATATATATATATATATATATATAAACATATGCAACTGTTAATTCAGATACGCTTTTTTTTTCTCTCTCACTCCGTTTATTTTTACCTTTCTCTATTTTCTCTCCTCATTCCATACTGTAGAAGAGTGTAGGCTCGAAACATCAAAGACTCTTCTATTTTTCTTGGGCGTCAAACTAATACACCTTATCTCTTGTTCTTTTACCTGTCTATGTGTTTTGCTTACTGTACAGTTTTGAACCATGTGTGTGCATGCGCATGCATCACTTTTACACACATACATATGCACACTTATATAAGTTGTCCACGAAATGCGAAATATAGCTGCATTATTAGAAAGAAAAGATTAGTATAACATACAGTTCTATATTTAAGAGCTGAAGAATTATGTACATTATTTACAATATTTACATTTGACAGATATTTGTCCTCATCTTTTTTGTCGTTAACACAACGTTTCGGCTGATATATCCCCCGGCCTTCATCAGGTGTCTTGGGGAAATTTCGAACCTGGGTTCTCATTCCAAAGGTATTTTTCGATGTTGTTGTTGTTATTATTATCATTATTATTATTATTATTATTATTATTATTATTATTCAGGTCACTACCTGGAATCGAACTCGGAATCTTGGGGTTAGTAGCTCGCGCTCTTAAGCACTACGTCAAATGTAAATAATGTAGTATAATATTATTATTAACAATGCTGACAAACAGGTTTGCGTTCATGCAGCGGGCATAATACTTTCTTCTTATCAATAATACTGTGTTAAACTGTTATTTATAATTTATAACGAGAAGTTCACAATGCCTACATTGTATAATTTCAGGATATGAACTTAATGTTATAACCATTTTGATGTGGCTGTGGTTAGAAGCTTGCTTCCCAACCACATGGCTGTGGGTTGAGTCTCACAGCGTGGAACCTTGGACAGGTGGCTTTTGCTATAGCCTCGGGCTGACAAAAGCCTTGTGAGTGGATTTGATAGATGGAAACTGAGAAAAACCTGTTTTATGTATGGATGTATAAATATTATATACCCTAACTCTTCGAAACACTTAGTTTTAGAATGGTGGCAGCTGATGAAGGAAATGTTCTCTATGTGGTCTGTGTGTTTTCTGTACTCTGTTTATGTTCTGTTTTTCATTTTGTCCAGGTTTTTTTGTGACGTCCTGTATCCAGATATCCATCTATATATAATGTAGATGTAGGTATGTACATACATGTACGTATATATGCATATACTCACATATTATTTGTATTATATATATATATATATATCTTCGGTAAATTATAAATCCGAAAGAGAAGCATACTCTAAATTATAGAGCAGTAGAGTATATAGTTAAAGATAGATATGATTGCTTTATGGAATTACCCTGGGTTTCACGTCCATAAAGCGCTTAGTTCAGACCCTAAAACCCGTTGGCCTATAGCCTCTCTTCTCTAGAGATGCCACTTGCTACAGAAGCTATAGGCCAACGGATTTTAGGGTTTGAAGAAACGCTGTAAAGCTAAGCGCTTTATGGACGTGAAACCCAAGGTAACCCTATAAACCATCCATATCTATGTCCATCTATATATGTGTGTGTGTGTGTGTGTGTGTGTGTGTGTGTGTTAGTCTCACCAGCGCTTGACAACCAGTCTTGGTGTGTTTACGTCCCATAACTTTACCTTCGGGAAAAGAGACCGATAGAATAAGTACCAGACTTCAAGAAAAGGGAAAATAAAGAATGTACTGGTGGTCAATTCATTCTACTAATAATTCTTCAAGGCGGTACCCCCAGTATGGCCGCAGTTTAATGACTGAAACAAGTAAAAGATAACATTTTCTTACGCTCTATAATCTCTTGAGTTTTTCCCTTTTCTCTTTATTATGTTATTCTTTTACCGAACGATTTTCAAAATCATAAAGTGTATAAAATAGAATTAAAAATTAAAAAAACAAACTGGTGTGAGAGTGGATTTGTATAGGCGAAAACATGGTTGTGTTGTTAAGAAGTTCGCTTCGTAGTCACGTGGTTTCGGGGTCCTTCTGCCTGGTACCTTGAGCACGTATCTTCTACTATAGTCCTGGATCGACCAATGCTTTGTGAGTGAATATTGTCGATGGAAACAGTGAAGGCCCGCCGTGTAAACACATGCGCGAGCACGCGTGTATACATACGTATACACGGGCACGCGCGTGTGTTTGTCCACCTCCAGCGCTTGACAACTGGTGTTGGTTTGTTCACATACTCATAACTTAACGTTTCGGCAAATGAACTCAGTAGAATAAAGAGTAATGCTTAAGAAATTAGTTCGATTTGTTCGACTAACCCTACAAGTCGGTGCTCCAGCATGGCTGCAATCCAGTGATTAAAACCAGTAAAAGAGTATTTTTACCACGAGAAATATCTTACATAATTCGAGTTCTTCAAATTCTATCCAAGACAGTTTCGAGTTTCATGCATTTCAATTTGTAGTAATACAAAGAATCAAACTGAAAAATGTTTTCTGACTCATAAACGAATCGACATTGTAGTTTTTGTTTTCTGAAAACACCATTTACTATAATTATATATCTGCGTATTATTCTAATGATATATCTATGTTTCATTCAAATAATATACCCGCGTATTATTCTATTAATATATTTATATATTATTCTAAAATAAACGGGGAATCAATTTAACCTAGTATTTTGTATTTCCAAATTTTGTATTTTCGTATGGTAACTAATATTTGTACGAATAATATTTTCGTTCCAGCTCTAAATATTAAATGAATAGATGGCAAAAACTATTATTAAAGTATACAAGCAACTGAATAAGATTGAAAACATTCAAGATATGTTTCTTTTTTAGTCGGTAGAAGGAAAAATAACGGGTTTTCCGAAATAGATCGTACACTGTTCAATCACTCAACTTGTCTGACTGCCTCATATGCGCTTTTATCATTCTATAAGACACGGGAAACCTGTTTGTCTTCTGATGCGATTGGAAATCAATTTATATATCTGTTTAGAGAAATAAATTATTAATTTTTATGAGTTGTTGTTTTGCTCCAATTGATATTCATATTCGTTAATAAAATACTGAAGAAAACTATAACCCAGAAAGAAAAATGTGAGAGAATGCATCTATTTGTCATCAAGCTATTGTTAGTTTTGAATCGCAGTATTACGAAATGCAACATGTATTTATTTTGTAATCAGTTAGCAAGGTTTACACGTATATGTATTGCTAGTTGTGTGTGTGTTTAAATATATATATATATATCCTTTAAGTTCGTTTACATGAAACGTTTTTCAATATGCATATAAAAGCGCCTATTTTATTATGCCGAGCTGCAATCTAATGATACCAATTGGCATTAGCAGTTTTGTGGGGTTGTACCGAGCCGTGCCGATATCATGTAGGATAAGCATAATGATAATAATAATAATACTTGTATATATGTATGCGTGTGTGTACGTATGTATGTGTGTGTATACTTGTATGTATATATGTATAATTGTATGTATGCATGTGTGTACATATATGTATACTTGTATGTAATTATTCAGTTTTATATCAAGATTTCTTACCAATAGAGAAAGAGCCGGTTTCTAACTTAGATCCAAGGCTCCTTTATTGGAATTTCAACATCAGCAGGGTATTTTTGTATGTATGTATACATGCAGATTTGTATGTTTTGTTTTATGTATATATTTTAATGCATATAGCTGCATGTCTAGACTTGCTTTCATATATACTTAAATGATAAACGTCTGGAAAGTTTTACAGTTCTATTGATGGCTTGGATCTTTAGTCTTCGAATCAGCTTTCTCCTATCTGGTTTTGAGTAGCCCAATTTCTCAAGATTGGTACTTAGGCAGTGTGTTACATATCCCAGTGTCCCAATGATTACAGATGTAAACCTCAACTTGTAATCTGGATATAGTAACTGCAGATTTCTCAAAAGTCCAGCATATGTATTTTCTTTTTCGCTGATCTTTAGCATTATGTTAACATCCCCTGGGCAGCTGATATCCACAACTGTACACAGTTTCTCTTTATCCTAAATCATTATATCAGCTATTTTGTGTTTACATTTTATTGAGGTTTTCACTGGGACATCCCATCAGTGCTCCTTTTTATTATGAGTGGTTATGGCTTCCACCATACTGTGGGTTCTTATTTATTTGTCCTCGGGATTATCCTTTCGACGGATCTCGTTATACAGTGACCTAGCTAGAACATCATGTTTCATCCATAGATAATACAGTGATGGCATTTTCGGACAGCTGCTTATGAGGTGGCTGATATCTTCGATGTTAACTCCACTAAGTTTGCATTGGTTGTTACATTTCATTGCTTTTTCTGCATCTCTGTCCCTTTTGTGCATCAGGTATTTGTGTGATAGTTCATGTTCCTGGATTGCAAACACATACTCTTCAAAATGGGAGGCAGTAACCCGGTTGTTGGTTCATGATAGACTGCTTTGCTGATCAATGCTACTATCACCTCAGAGCTTTCTACTAACATGTCCATGCATGGTTTTCTGCTCATATACGCTCATCCTTTCATCTACTGTTATGTTGCAGTAGAGTCGTGCGACTTCTTTGGGTATGTATTTAAGGTTATCAGACAAGGAATGCTACCAAGGAGACTTCCAAATCTTATGATGTTATCAGCCTCGGCGTAAGCTTAAATAATAAACCGAATTTTTATTTAACCAAGTTGGTCTACACAAAGAGGGGACGTTACAGAAACAGACAAGGGATTGGGGAACGAATGATTAACAACATGAAGTTTGACATATAGTTAAAAATAAATGAAAAATACGAAAATCGAGTGGATTAAAACAGAATGGAGTGGGGGACGCAGCCAACCCCACAAACCACGTACCAACACTGAAACTTGGGTTTTTTTTACTTTTGTTCTCACTCAAGGAGGTTCGTTCACTCTCAGCATACTCGCAACAATCTTCCATCTTTTCTCGAATGCCCCTTGCGACAAGCATCTCCTTTTCAGTTGGAAAAGGAAAAAGTCACAATCTCTTTCACTCGCGTCTTCTATACTACTTCCTTCCCGATAGCCACTACACAGAAGAAACAAACCTGCCCTTCCCTGTTCAGAAAAGACTCGGGTTGTACTCTTCTCAGATATGACAGCAGTTGCTTGACATAAACCCATAGCTCAGAAATCTTCGGATACTGCACAATTGCGTGCAGAACAGTTTCTGTTCTTGGGCATGTTGGCGTGGATGAAGGACCATGCCCGTAGAGTTTATTCCGAACAGGTAAGGCTCCTCGGTAACATTGCCATACCAGGGACTTCTGGTAATTATCCATAGGCTCTGGCCCGAATGTTCTCCGGCACAGGCCGGCAAGTTGACAGTCATCGAAGCCCAGGATTTCTCCTAGGGTACCGTTACACTTGAATTCTACCAACCCTCTATAAAACGATGAGGTGTAACTCCCGCCGCCGGCGTTTCCCACCTGGGAGAGGAGCAAGAGTACCTTACGGCACTCCGCTTGCCAAGCACCTAATTTCGGTCTACGCTTAATCCATGTGTTCAATTCACTAAAAGTGGTGAACTGCGGAAGCAACAGTCTGACGAACGGTTCCGAAAAGAAACTGTTCACTGTCCAGGTAGAGGCAAAGATACCTCAGCCTCAGCGCATGCCTGCGCCATTTTTAGCCATGGCATCCCCAGCCCACCCTTCAGCGGTTGCTGGCAGCAAATAGAGCGCCTCACAACAGGTCCCCTGCTCCTCCATAAAAACCTGAAGAGCATGCGTTCCAACTTGTTCAGCCACGAATCTGGGCAAGGCACGACGGTCAGGCAGTAGATAATTACAGATGCGATAAACACACCTGCAACCTCCGTCCTCACTTTCAGGGATAGCTTCCGCTCAGACCAAGTCTGAATTAGGAGAGCCACCCTGCTCGCCACCCCGCTCTAGTTCTTCTCTATCTGGAGGTCCGGACCAAACGAAACTCATAGCATTTTAACCGGTCCGTCCGTCCAACGTCCCACGACGTTGTTGGGCGGCATCGACTTGCTCCTCCCGGTACCAAGTTGCAAGCCGACCGACTTATCCCGGTTAATTTTTGCTCCTGCCACCGCTTCGTAATCCCTTATGACCTCACCTACCCACTGTAGGCGTTCTACCCGGGATACGATGACGGTGATGTTGTACGCATACATCGAAACCGATTTTCCACATCCCAGATCTCGCGAGATGCCTCTCATAGCCTCCAAATTCTGCAGCAATGGTTCGAGGGCCAAAACATACAGAGATGGGGAGAGAGGACACCCTTGACGTACTGAACGCCCAATGCAGAACGGTTCCGAAAAGAAACCGTTCACCCGAACGATCGAATCGATGTTGCTATATAAGCAGTGATCCACCCAAAGAAGGTCGGGCCAAATCCGGCCGCCGCAAGGATCGCCGCCAGTTATTGATGGTTAACCCTATCAAACACTTTAGATTGGTATAAATGGACCATAGCCCCACCCGCGCCAGGAATTCTATTTACCCTCTCTAAGGTGTAGCGGATAAGATGGAGATTGTCATGAATCGACTTGTCAGGGATGGCGCTGGTTAGCGCCTCCCCAACAAATTTACCCATAACCTGCGCCAACCTTTTTGCTACCACCCTGGTCAAAATTTTCTTCTCTGCGTTAAGCAGAGTGATGGGCCAAAAATTATCAATTACATCCCCCCTTGTTTGGGTCCTTTCTTAGCAGTACCACAACCCACGGCTCACAGACCTAAGAATTCTCCCAATCTGCTGCTAGTTGGTGTAGACGCATGCTAGTAGGTGCCCAAACAAGTCTGGCATACTGTAATACATGTCGTAGGGGAGACCATCTAGTCCCACCGACTTGTCCCCGCTGCGGTCCGACAATGCCTCCTCCATCTCCGCATCTATGATCGGCCCTTCACAGCATTCCGCTTCCCGCCCCGAATGACGTGGCAAACCGGCGAGGAAGTCCGTGATGTCCTCCCTATGCTCTGGCCCGCCTCTCCTGAAAAGGTGAGTGAGATGCTCGTGAAAAACCTTGCACATCTCCTCGGGTTCGTTTACTGAACGCTCATGTTGGTCCGTCAAAGACCTTATTGTTGCATTATTGTCTCTACCACGCAAGCCCATCCGGCGACGTTGATTCCCTCATTGTCCCATTGCACGTAACTTAGCCCTGACAATGCACTCTTCGAGTTTAGCTTTGAGATGTTGGTCGAGCGCCAACCTCTAAGCTAAAACTCTGGATGCAGAGCCTGACCTCATTGCTTCTTCTAGAGCCTTAACTAAAGTCCCTTCTATTCTATTTCTATTACTGACTAGCTCCTTACTAAATCTAATTGACTCAAATTTAATGACTCTTTTGAAGGTATACCACCATTTGTTGTTAATAATGGTACCTGATAATGCCCTCATCACTAACTGCCTAATCCGGTTGCAGTCTAGCTTCCAGTAACCGGGTTCCTGTCTAAGTCAAACTAAGTCACAAATTTGTGATCACTGTAGTTGACAATATGATGTTGTAGACAAGTAGCTATGTTCTTATTAATTCTAACAATAATCCTATCTAGATAAGATCTAGACCCATTGTTATACCCTCATGTCCATAATGGAATGTCCGAGTGATCCAGTCTGCATCGTTCTGCCAGCTGCAAACGACTTAGCAGACCGTTGATGCAAAGGTTTCTCCTCTTGTCCAAGTTCGAGCCAACATAATCTACGCGTGCATCGCAGATTGTTAAAATCTCCTAACAACACTAAAGTGTTTGACGTTCCTAGAAAATTCTCTCGGCTTCTGTAATAGTCAGACTGCCCAGCTCCGCAAGGAGCATAGACAGCCACCAACCTGAAGAACTTACCAATGTTGTACGTCACATCTAAGACGACCAACCTGCCCCCCGGGTCTACAAAGACTGTTCTTACCTCTAAATCCAGATTTTTCCTGCCTAGAACTGCAATTACCCCCTCCATGTTGGCATGGAGAAATAAATTTCTCGTAGTCATTTAGGAGTGGGGGAAAAAGCCTGCAGTCCACTCAGTCTGGTTTCAGTAGCGACTATTAAATCCAATCTATGCGACCTGAGGTCTTTAAGGAGGCAGCTTTGCTACCAGTCTGATTCCAGGCCACGTACATTTATACAACCTATATTGAGCTAGTACATAAGAAAAGCTTTACTAACCTATTTTCTTTTCTAGTTTTTTTTTTTAATATTCTTTGAAGAGGGGTGCATGTACTTCCTCCTCCATAGTGTTATGTGGTGTGGTTTGAAGGGTGCTCCCTCAGAACTGGTTGTACAGATGAGTAGAGAAGGTCTTCTGGAGGGGACCAATGTCTTTGGGGTATTTAGTTTTCAATTTGCCCTATGTTATATTGTCTATGTAAAGAATATTTACACTTGATGGAATGTTGGGTTTGCTTGATGTGTTGTACGGTTTGGCGTTTAGGACTGTTTGAATCTTTTTCGTGAGTTCAGTGTTATTCACATTTATTGCAGTTAGATTTAATATTGTTTCGGGTGGTTGTAGGAGGGGAGACTGGGGTTTCTATGTTTGTTGTTTACACACCCGTCTTCGTCTTTTTTTTTTTGTAAATTCTCACTATATATATATATATATATATATATATATATATATATATTGTTGTGTCAACGAAATATATATATATGTGAATGATAATCACGCATACACGCTATACATACGTAGGAGTATATTTGGATCCATACACACATATGCATAAACTCACATCCAAAAAACGTGCCTATACCGCTATATATATAAAAATACGTATATAAGCGGACATATTTCTATTTAGATTTCCCCCTCATATATACATCTCTGTTTAAAGTATCAGTTCACTTGTCAAGCTCTCGTTAATATTCATTAATCTGATTTCATAGAACTTTTAGTATGAGCGTTGAGCCACTTGAGAATATTCATATACCTTGTTTAAGATTATATTCTTAAAATATTTTCATAGTTTAGATCTAACTATAGAAAGATAGGTTTACTTAAGCATAAATGCAATTTGGTTTTCCTTTTAGAATCAAAAGACAAGACTTCTGCTCACTTCCTTGTGATAATTCTGCACCACTTCTTTCCTCCAGGTAACAGATATATAATTCTCAAACTGAATAATATAGTCTGTAGTTCTGAGCATTAATCACCAAGGAGTGAAACTGGATCAACTCTATAAACTAATTACCAATGGTATAATATTACGTACTCCTTGATGCATTGTACTCTTTCTTCTGTATTAGAAAGCCTTGTTCTTACTAACAAATTCATGTATGTATATATATATATATATATATATATATATGTGTTTTGTATATGTATGTTTGTTTATGTACATATATTTATGTGTATGTGTAGATATATCTATATATATATATGCATATCTGTATGTTTATATATAT
>NC_068982.1:113826776-113843612 GCF_001194135.2 Octopus bimaculoides
TTTTTACTCTCTTTTACTTGTTTCAGTCATTTGACTTCGGCCATGCTGGAGTGCCACTTTTTAGTCAAGCAAATCGACCCCAGGACTTATTTTTTGTAAGCCTAGTACTTATTCTATCGGTCACTTTTGCCGAACAGCTACATAACGGGGACGTAAACACACCACCATCGGTTGTCAAACGATGTTGCGGGGGACAAACACAAACACACACACACACACATATATATGTATACATATATACGACGGGCTTCTTTCAGTTTCCGTCTACCAAATCCACTCACAAGGCTTTGGTCGGCTTGAGGCTATAGTAGAAGACACTTGCCCAAGATGCCACACAGTGGGACTGAACCCGGAACCATGTGGTTGGTAAGCAAGCTACTTACCACACAGCCATGACGTCTTACCAAATTCGTCCGATTTGTTCTGCAGCGTTAAGTTGTAGTTACCTATGCCGAGGAGAGGGACGCGACTACTGGAGGCATGGCCAGGTTTTGAAGATCAATGCAGACACCATCCGAAGTGGGATTAGCTATTACATGTTCCTCCGCTAACCAAAGAAGTTCATCGCTCTTGTCGGAGCTGACGAGAAGATAATGCCTGCTACCAAGTCTTTAAAAAACTGTGAGTTGAAAATTGACCTGAAGAAGCATCTGATGTTTCCAGAAACTGTCGCCTCATCATTTCAAAGGTTGGATGTAGTGATGATCTTAGAAGCATTCAGGCAGGCGGTTCTGTGACAACTCTCCGTTCACTGGAAGGACTGCATCGCGGAGGCTAACGAGAGCCAGGAGAGGAATTATGCTGAGCTAGTAGAGTTATGCCAAAGCAATGGCGAGCAAACAAGGTGTGATCCCATCGAAATAGGATGCAGAGTATTTGCAGGCCAGTCCCTCTACAGGATGCACAAGATATCAGGGGCCGCTAGGCAGAAGTCCGGCATGTGGAGGCTATAGATCAGGTAGCTATAAACCAGGAGATGCACTGGAAGAAGCACTGCTACTAAGTGTACAGAGGCCGAGGCTTGATCAAGCCTGGCTAGGTCACCTGGTTAGTGTGTCTAATGTTGAAAGAACCGAAACGCCTAATTACCCCTGGAAACATCACTGATTGTGTGTTCAGTTGCATCACAGGATGATGTAAGGAAAATCTCTATGTGTGCGTGTGTGTGTGTGTATTATATAAAGAAACAAAGTGCTTCACGAAGTAATGCAAAAGGTGCGCCGGAAGGCGCAGTACGTTACCTAAAGCTACAAAGACTCCACTTCTATCTCAGACGTGGTTAGACTAACTTCATAACATTAGATCGGGAAGTGTGCCGAGCCTGAACGCTATATGTAAAAAAAAAAAAAAAAAAGTAACTCTGAAGAGGAAAGCTAACTGTATTTGTGGCGAAACTAAACATTCAAGCTCACGGAATTGATGTTTTGCAGGTCTTCTGAAATATGCCTGCAAAGGAAAATATTTATTAAAAACCAGAATGGCTTATACTTCAGTCTGTCTATTAATAATTAAACATAAAATACTTGATTCATAAATACCTATCTCTTCAGTGTTTAAAAAAAACAAAAAACAGAATTGGAACATTAATATTTTGAAAGTATTTGTTTATTTTATTAAGCAATAGCTATTTCTCCCCCTTTCTTTTCATAACTCTTTTCTGAGATTGTAATCTGTGTATACAGCTAAATGTTGTGTTCGTAAAGACATACTTAACTAATTTCTCCGAAATTACAGTCAACACAGCTGTTTTCAGTCAAGTTCCTTCATCTCCATTAGTTTGTCAAACTTGTCAGTAACGTACTATATAACACTCGCCTGCTGCCTCAGCCGCTCATTGGGTACGATTGAGTAAGCAATAAATTCCAAACCAAATGTTTGTTCTTAATCCTTAAATAATTCCAGGAACTTATATGCTTATATTATCTGTACATCCGGTGCTACTATTTTTTCTTTATTTCATATATTGGGATTTTTTTTTTTTTTGTTTATTTTTGGTTAGTTTAGGAATACACAGTAGTTTCTCCTAGACTATTCTCTTGGTATTGATCCTATTATGAATATTAAAAGAAAAGTGAAAACTAGAGTTACCTTATACTCATGTTAGAAATCTTTGTTTTATGATAACTGCCAAATGTTATAGTGTTGTACACTCCTGTTCATGTTAATGGGGAAAAGCTAAGCTGCCTAGAACTAACTTATTTTTATTACTAATTTATGTATTCTTGAAAATTTCAGAGAATATACAGAATATACCAATAACCGAGCTTTCTACTGAATCGATTATATTGGTGTAGCAATAGATAAAGATGCTGGTGTTGTTGTTTAGCTCCATGTCAGTCCTAACTGAGTAGATGCGTTTCGGTTATAACCATTCCATCTTCCCTGTTATATTATATGTCTAGTAGTACATTCTCTCTCTCTCTCTTTTCAATTTGGTAGGCCGTAATGGGGATTAAATTTCATGGATATTTTTAGCAGCCCGTGTGACCACAGGAAGGAACCCATTTTGTTTTGCAGAAAACGGTGTAATTAGTAATGAATTTGCAGTATAGTTGACACTAGCAAATTTTACATCTGAACGAGTAATCCTTTATTTTTCGAAGAGTCAAGGTGATAGAGGAGCTGATGTGGCTGTATAAGTTCAATAGATCCAAATGTGTCGAAACTGTGATAATTTTTGGTCTGTAACTCATGAGGGATGAATGTGTCCACGTCATGTGTGTGTATGTGTGTATGTGTTTTTTGTATTTACCTTCGTTGTCTTTTTCTGCAACATTTTACTATATAAGAAGCTATTTGGACTCATTGAAGTTTCGAAAACTACATGGTAGTTATCGAAACTTCAAATTTTAAAAAAAAATTCGTATTGCGATTTTTAACGGTCTTCACAGTCACTCCTTTTAACATTGCTAAGTGTTAGTAAGTTACAAGCCGGACTGAGGGGTATGCTGGAAGTTTCAAAAGACAGCACGCGCACGTGTGAGTCAGTGTGTTCATAGCTTTTCATATTGGTATAATATTGGTATTATATTAATCATCAGTTTCAGCTGTGGTTACTGATACCTCCGCTGCCTAAATCTAACATTTACTTGTACTCATTACTTCACATATTTGTATCTATCCACTTGTTGACTAAATGTTGTACGTTTAGCATTAATATAGCATCGATAACCTAAGTAAGCGCGTGTTCCGATCTCCAAGAACCTCGACCAGTGCCAGTTATCGGTACGGACATGTTCCTCATGTTTGTTGTGTGAGTGTGTAATCAATGTTTTCACGTAAAAAAAAAATCTTAACGTGTATAACCAACTGTTATTTTCAAGAAACGTAGCCTGTTCTATTGCAAACGGTGTTCATGCGTATGCCTTAGATAAGAATGCAACAACAAGAGGCTTAGTATTGGCTTATATATGTGTATGCATTATTTATTTTTTATAGCTATGCATATAATTGAAAAAAAAACCAGTTTTCTGAGATTAATCACAGCTATGTTGGAAAGTAAAGATAACTTTGAGCATTTCTTTATTTACATAATAATTGTTACTAGTAAGAAGTGATAGTGGTGTTCTTAAATCTTGTTTCACGTGATTTTACTGTTGCTTGATCGAAGTAAAATGCACAAATAGAAAATTATTAAGTATTTTCTGAATAAGTATGAAACAATGCTGATTTCGTCATGGTTTCTTTAAATTTTGGTTCTCATTGAAAATTTTTGAATCAATGTTCTAACGTACCAAAAGTAGAAAAGGGCCAAATCTAAAATGAGCAATGGCCAGTTTCTCTTTTTAAATACAAATAAATCACAGAAAATATCAAGAAATATAGTACGTCACGAAATATATTCGATTAGTTCAACCAAATAGTGTTATTTCTAGTCACATATAAAAACTATCTACTCGCACTACATTTGTAATGAGCGGCTCACATCTTTTTAATAACACCTGGGTATCATTTCCTAATTCTAAATGCCAGATGTCAATAAAAAAGAATAATTTAAAACGCATACACATCTTCCTCACCTTTACATATAACCCCCCATTATTTTGAAACTTTTCTTATATTATTCCTAGAATAAATATCTAAAGTTTCCAATTTCTAGTTCTTGAGAAAAATTCTTTTAAATCTACAGTTGTCAGTTTTATCTCGGAACGCTTATTATTATTATTATTATTAGACCAAATAGTTTATGAACGATACATCTCTTCGGTTTTTAATTTCTCACTTATTATTTCTTGTTTCTATTTTTACCTCACTGTTCCCCTGGTTTCCAACGAGCACATTCTATTTCTATGTTTTCCTGTTGTTTATCTGTGTTTTCCTCGTTGAAAGTAAATCCAAATGCCAAATAAACTCCCTTATTTAGATTAGTAATGTGAAAAATATTAAGATGTTTGAGTTTGTATAGATAATTCTGTAGTGGGAAGTGGTAGGAGAAAGAAACTATCTTATAAAATGGATGGAGGTCAGGATAGTAATAAGATTTATTAGGAGCAGCCGTCCAGCTTCCTGGTGTTACTATGGTACCATACACAGTAGAGACAGCAGTAAAGATTTCAGAAACTTTTCATGTTTTCCTTTTTCTTATTCATGTGGTTCCTTATTTTAATTCGTTTGAAAATAAATACATCGTTAAGGAATGATTTGTTTTTGCCTCATCACGACTTCCCGCCACTTTCCATCGCTTTATATTAATGTTTATAAGCTTAAATAGTGAGGAATAGACCATGATAGTTATTCAAACAAATTTCTCACTTCCTCTCTGAAGGAACTGATTATTTCTATGCTAACGGAACAGTCAAGTTCTAACTTAGTGATTTTTATTTCCTTAGCATAAGTTCAATATTATATTCTGTCCCTTGTCTTCTCTTTCCTCTCTGGTAATTTAAAAACAATTCTAACCGCACCAGATTTCTCTAGAAACCTTGTTTCTTTTCTTTCAGAAACATGTGCTACCTGACATTTTGAAATATTTTTATCTAAATATATTTGTTTTCATCTTGTGCATATACATACATGACTTCTCATGCCCATTAAGTTGGGGTTACCAAGGGCTTTCTTACAAGTTTATACAGGAAAGAAATATTTTCTCCTCTCTCTCTTTATTTTCTCTCAGAATTAATCATCTTATAAACACGTTGATACCCACTATGATTCTTAACATCGGTGGGGAAATGGTTTGCGAACAAATTATAAACACATGAAAGCTATTTTAAAATGTTAGTTCTAAAAACGTTTGAATTTAATTTCATTATTTGAGGGTTATAGTTTGAAATTCCAAGATAAACGTTAAACAACAACAACAACAAAAAAAAAGCAACAACTCAGAATTCTAAGAAGATTCATTATCAGAAAATTGAATTTAAAAAGGATCGCAGGAATTAGCAAGTAAATGTATCCCTCTATATTCCGGGTGGTACTGGGGTGTGTTTAGAATGACGCAGCGTAACAACAGTATGAAGTTCCTTAAAAGAAGTCTTCGATCGTTCATGTATACAGCAAACCCCTTTCTCTTTGGCTTTAATAGGTATAGTATATTTATTCTTATTTACTATATTCCTTCGTTTTTTGCTTTTTTTTATTATCTGAATTGCTTTCTCTCTTTATGTATTTACATGCGCATCTTTGTATCAATTACATTGTTGTGGAACAATCTGATAATTTAAGAAGTCCAAGACTCTCTGTGTGTGTGTGTGTGTGTGTGTGTGTGTGTGTGTGTGTGTACGAAAGAGTGACATGCACTGGAAACCAGACTATCCTACCGAGCCGGTTTTCATTAACATGATAATTATTCTTTTAGTGAAAGAACATAAGCGTCACATTTACTCCAGTTTGTAAATATCAAGCATTTTCTAACACGCGCTTACAATCGCACACACACGCATGTATGCATGTATACACACGAGCTTAAAGTTTGCTTGGAGACTCAAGACGTGTTATCAAGACCTGCCGAGACACACGTCTCCAAAGCAAGAAACTATTAGTATCTTTATATTGTGTACATTAAGTGATATTTATCTCTCACTGGATGGAGTACTTTTTTTGTTAATCTTACGTACGTTCTGTTTCTATAAGTGGAACTAAGAGAACTCATTACAGAAATTAGAGTTTATGTAATCTCTGTTAGCTAAGAATATTACAGGTGTTAGAAGGCGGCGGGTTGGCAGAAACGTTAGCACGCCGGGCGAAATACTTAGCGGTATTTCATCTGTCTTTATGTTCTGAGTTCAAATTCCGCCGAGGTCGACTTTGCCTTTCATCCTTTCGGGTTCGATAAATTAAGTACCATTTGCGTACTGGGGTCGATCTAATCGATTTGCCCTCTCCCCCCTCCACCAAAAACAAATTTCGTGCCTTGTTCCTAGAGTAGAAAAGAATATTACAAGTGTTAGTCAAGCGCCTGGAGTTTCGTATCGAGGCATTTATGAACACATAGTGACTTGGTAAGTGCTTTGATACGGAACTTGAGTAATTCCTGTGGAATTCTCAGTTAATAAACGGCATCTATGCGGTGTGTGTGTGCTTCTATTGAGAAGTGTTATGTGCATAAGTAAAAATAGAGAAATTAGTAAAATTATGATTATTATTATTTCTAAATTTCTCTGATACTTAATTATGCACTTATAACATTATAAATGCCAGTTTTCACCATCTGCATTGTAGTTGGAATGTGTCTTGATTATTTTGATAATGTATGATATATTTGTTGTTGATCTACATATTGCTTAAATCGTTGATATTTTATTAAATGTCATTCTTGCTTTCAATTGGCATTTCCCCTATATATCATACAGTTGTTAAAAAAAAAAGCAACAATTTACTCTAAATTATATATATATATTTTTTCTAAACTCATTGATTTATCACATTTTTTTCCTATTTTAACTGCTACATACACCAAAATATTATCATATGTATACATACTCATGCATATGTCGTAACTATAACATGAATGCCGATTGTATGAATTTTAGGGACGAGGGACTGTCGAATATATCATCTTTGGGGCAATGAAAAGTGAATTCATCGTCATCGGCGCGATTTGAACTTCTAATATAAAGGGACATAACTAAATCCGCTAAGTATTTTTCTTTTGCTCCATCGACTTTTTTTTTTTTTTACCATACATTACTTTTAATGATAATGATTTCTGACTTAGTTCCAAAATCTCCAATATGTTAGGTAGAAGAGTTGATTTAATGACTCTCCTCCCACCCTACCCCGAAATAATTTTATTGACTTCAAAGTGTCGAAAGGCAAAATCGACTTCAGAGGGATTTGAACTGTAAAAATAAACGGACGTAACTTTAGGAAAAAAAAAAAAGCGTACTATCAATACGAAATATATCATACATACACAGAGAATTCTCAAAGAGAACTTATGTCGAACTCTTCAAAATTTTCATGACCTGAGTTATTGTTCTCTCTTTCTTTCCGACTGTTCGTGACGATATCCTTTCAACACACGTGACTGTTTCCTTCCCATATTCACTGTATAACAATGTAGACGATCTTTTTTTGTTTGTAAACACTTGTCCTCCTTGTTCTCTTTCACCTCCACACTATTCACATTGTTTACCCACTTCAGTTCATCCTTGACAACGAAAGACTTAGAGACTAAGCAAAAGAATAAAAATATAACATAAATGATAATAACAAAAGACTGATTTCCTTGCTGCTTCAAAAAATATGATTTAAATATTAAAACACTAAACTAGTTCTATGTTTACCAATGTTATAAATCAAAACTATTTCTAGGATTATTTATTGTTTATTAAGAAATCCACTGGTTAAATTTATCATATTCTAACATTTTAGTGGGTACTCAAACTGGTGTTTCTTACAGAGATACAAGGTCTGAGAATTATAGCAGGAATCAAGAATTGGTAACGTCGTGATGGTCTAAGGCGGTGTGCATTAGTTTAAAAATATAAGCAACAATATTGTTAATATTTTATTTACTAGTACTTCATCGAAACATATGCCTTGTTTTACAATATCAGAATGTAAAGTTGGTAAAACTTTATAACTTTAAAGATTCCCTCTGCTTTAATTAACTTAAATATAAATAAAGTTGGATAAAATATTTTAGAATTTGACTTTATCATTAGCGTTTTCAAATTGCTTTGCAGTATTTCTTTCGCTTTTATGTTCTGAGTTCAAATTCCGCAGAAACCGACTTAACCTTTCATCTATTCCAGGTCGATAGAACAAGTACCAGGCAAGTACTGAGGTCGATGCAATCGACTAACCTCCTACCTATCCCGAAATTTCAGGCCTTGTGCCTGTATTAGAATGGGTTATTAGCATTGTCAAAGAAGGCAGAATTGGTAGAATGGTCGAAAGAATGTTTTGTAGTATTCCTTTTGGTTCTTAACGTTCTATTCCCGCCGAAGAACTTAAGCTTATCGAGCCGTAGGGAAGACGATAGTTTCAACAAATCCCTCACCTAAAAATTGCTGGCCTTGTGTTAAAATTATAAACAGTTATTAATACTGTGACGTCAACAAAGACTGGATTAGCTTGTCACACATTTTTGTCAGTAACCTCGGTTGATTTTGAGCCAAATTTGCCTATAATTGCTGTCATTGTTTCGCCTCAAGTCAACTCCGATCAGGCAGACCTGCAGTCAAATGCGCTCTATTCTTGACCATCTCGTCTATTGTTTGAACACAGTGTATCTAGAACTACATTACCCAATTACCCAATGTGTTCTTTTTTAAAGAGACTACACGAGATTGAAGCTATCATAACTACTATTTCTCGTTGGCCGTATAATTACTTTGATTGAATCACAATGTAGACTTGTAGAATAAATACAGGCTGTTTCTGTTTTTATATACCAGAATATGAAGATATTGCAAGTGAGAAGTGACTGTTATATACCAATTTAATTCGTTTTAGAAATTACTTCTGTCAAGCTATGGTGCAAAATATATACTGTATTTATACTGTATTTTTATAGTGACATACACAGCAAAGTTAGTGAGAAAGTATCTAAGTAATTACTTGTTGGCACTCCGTCGCTTACGACGTCGAGGGTTCCAGTTGATCCGATCCACGGAACAGCCTGCTAGGGAAATTAACGTGCAAGTGGCTGAGTATTCCACAGGCACGTGTACCTTTGACGTAGTTCTCGGGGATATTCAGCGTGACACAGTGTGACAAGGCTGGTCCTTTTAATTACAGGTACAGCAGAAACAGGAAGTAAGAGTGAGAGAAAGTTGTGGTGAAAGAGTACAGCAGGGTTCGCCACCATCCCCTGCCGGAGCCTCGTGGAGCTTTAGGTGTTTTCGCTCAACGCCCAGTCTGGGAATCGAAACCGCGATCCTATGACCGCGAGTCTGCTGCCCTAACCACTGGACCATTGCGCCTCCAAGTAATTACTATTCAACAACTAAATCTTTGGAATAGCATCCTGGAGCCTTAGAAAAGAAGGCCTTTTCGATAATATCGTTCTTCGTGCATGTAATTGAGAAACAAGACGAGATGGTCACGCCAGAATACGTTTTGATCACAGGTCTGTCCGTTTAATCAAAGGAGCCAGGGATCTGAAAAGCAGAACAACACATCTTAATGCTATTTGCGATGGTTACAGGTTATGAATTAATACATTCAGATAATGAAGCTAAGTCCCTGATATAAATGAAACTGTTAGCAGATAGTGTCAAAACGAAGTGTGTGTGTGTGTGCGCGCTCTCAATAGTTGTAGGTGGGGTTTAGAGGCTTTTTGCACCTTTTGAAGTTCGTTTGAGTTGCTAATAGAATTGGTTGAATCGGCTAGTAATTTTAGCCCTTAGAACTTGCTCTCAGAATATTGCCAAGTACTCTTGGTAAGTAACTCTGGCTAATTTTCAAACCCCAGTTAAAATACAGAAATATTATATTTCAATTTCGTACTTACTTTTTCTTTTTATTTGTACTTTTTAAACGTTAGATTTATCAGAAATTCAGTTTTTGGTAACAGTAATTCATATTTTATTTGCTTATAAATATACTACATTGGAAACCCAATTCTTAAGCCAACTATTTGTGATGATAAATTTATCTAATAAACATTTTATGTTCGGTTTCTTCTATTTTCCATTCTCGAAACAGCTCATTAATAAAACAGTTTTTTTTAGTTTTGTTTTTATCAAATGTGTAATGTATCGTTAGTCATTGTAAGGTTTGACGCTAAGCTATAATACAAGGTATCTTCAGCTTTATAGATTTAGAGTGAGCTTTAATGACAGAAACAAAATAAAAACGGAAATAAATAAAAGAAAAAATCTGATTTCTTTTATTCTACGAGACGTTAGCAGCTAATTCATTTCGTTGAAGATAAACCATGTTAATTTAACTAGAAATCACCAGCTTTCATTACACTCCCACATAAACTGCTACTTTTTCCTCCTACATATCTGAAGATAATGGCTTGTCACATGTTTACTGTGTGCGCACACACGTGTGTGTGTGTTTATTTTGTCAACTAAACGAAATATCATTGCTACAAAATGAATTACTCTGATGAGATAAGAATTTTGGTCAACACAAGAGTTACATTTTTATGAATCGTCTTCCAAAATGTCTTACTGTTATGATTCCTATTTAGCTCCAGATCAGTCTGGATCCAGTAGTTCTTAGGCCAAACATTTTCGACCTGTGACTATTTCATGATATATCTAGGATAACTTTATGCAATGTGCTTTCTTTTTTTTTTTTGTTCCCTATAAGCGCAGGAGTGGCTGTGTGATAAGTAGCTTGCTTACCAGCCACATGGTTCCGGGTTCATTCCCACTGTGTGGCACCTTGGGCAAGTGTCTTCTACTATAGCCTCGAGCCGACCAAAGCCTTGTGAGTGGATTTGGTAGATGGAAACTGAAAGAAGCCCGTCCTATATATATATATGTATGTGTGTGTGTATATGTTTGTGTGACTGTGTTTGTTCACCACCCTCAACATCGCATGACAACCGATGGTGGGGTGTTTGCGCCTCTGTAACTTAGTGGTTCGGCAAAAGAGACCGATAGAATAAGTACTAGGCTTACAAAGAATAAATCTCGCGGTGCTCCAGCATGGCTGCAGTCAAATGACTGAAACAAAAGAGTAAAATAGAGTACACAAAGCCCGAAATTTTGGGGGAAGGACCAGTCGATTAGATCGACACCAGTACACAACTGGTACTCAAGGATGAAAGGCAAAGTCGACTTCGGCGTAATTTGAACTCTGAGCGTAAAGACAGACGAAATACCGCTAAGTATTTCGCCCGGCGTGCTAACGTTTCTGATTTCTTTATTGCCCACAAGGGGCTAAACATAGATGGCACAAACAAGGGGATTAAGTCGATTACAACAACCCCAGTGCGTAACTGGTACTTAATTTATCGACTCCGAAAGGATGAAAGGCAAAGTCGACCTCGGTGGAATTTGAACTCGGAACGTAACGGCAGACGAAATACCGCTAAGCATTTCGTCCGGTGTGCTAACGTGTCTGCCAGCTCGCCGCCTTGCTTGTAACATGTATTGTTATATATAGAAATATATATATATAATGTGTGTGTGTGTCTTATATAATAAACAATGTGATTCTGTTCGATATCGCGCTGGTGAAGAAGTGAGTAGTAGTTGGAGATGTTAAATGTAAGGGAGGAGGAAAATGAAAAGATTATAAATACTGTGGCTTGAGTAGCGGCTATTTTGCTCAAAATGAAACTGCAAATTTATGTTTGAAATGTTGCGAAAGATATTTTTCACTCTTTTCATAAAAAAAAATGCATGAAAGTATTGAAAACAAAATGGTACGTATTGATTTTAAAGAAGTTCACACCTGTAAACATACATATTCGTATACATTCACAGACACACACACACCTTCGTCTGTCTACTGTTGGTGTATTACAGAGGACGAAACCTTATAATACCTTTTTCCTTGAATCTGTTACAGTTTCTCCTAAAACATGATTCGTTTTTGTCAAAGGTTTATGTTGTACTTGTTTCGCTCGGAATGTTATTGGTACTACATATTTAGATTTACAAGAAAGCCATGCCATCCATCTGTCACTAGCTAGTTTTAAATGCGATGCTGTGTGGAGAAAGGAACTGCAACTATGACGTCATCACAGATTGGTGAGGCTCGTGTGCCTGATGCCTATCCAGAACACATAACAGTCAATTTCTGTAGGAAATAGTGGAGCCATGGTGTAATCTAGGAGAGAGGTCCGAATGCTAGCAAAAGAGACAACTCCTCTGAAGGTTGCCACAACAGATGATATTTTTTTAATTGTGAAATAGATCAAATAGTTTCATGGGGTTTTTTTTTCCGTATAATACCGGTCCTCATTTTCTCAATCCTGATTTTAATTTAAAACGTGTATGATTAACTTGAGGTCACAAAGTATTCTGCTTCTCATTGTTTCCTTAAAAAAAGAGAAAAGTAACTTTAAAATCAGAACACTATGTATCTGTAACATTTAACCTGGTATGAGGATTACTAGCGAAGTGTGATGTTTACAAGAAGCTATACTGTTTTATCACTGGTTTATGGCTGCCGTTTGTAATTCTAAATAAATTGTGGGATTGTTGTTTCTTTATAATCGATCCATATTCAACATCTAAAAACAAGGCTCAAAAGCTTCGGGAGCAATGCGACTAATTAGATTAATTAATCTTTCGTTTGAAGCGTTTCTGACCGACTCTAACGAAGAATATTAACTGAATTGCTTTTGGCTCAATTATTCCAACCAAAGTGATATGCATTGGTGCTTCTTAATAATTATTAAACATTAAAACAAAAAATCCTATTTCGAGACAATGTATCCTGACATTATTTTGTCTAAAATAATGACTACTATTATTTTTAATGATGAAAATTACTCAGATCGTATTTTTTTCTTTTTTCATCATTTTGGTAGTGTGTGTGTATGGACTTAATAGTATATTTTTAAAACTATTTCCTGGAATCAAATCTATATGTTGGATGGCCACTCACTAAAGCAGGAAATTAACGGGAAAAATCTCAATTAGTTATTTCTTTAAAGACTGATGCAACTAAAGTAATACAACAAACATAGTTAAAAAAAAAAAAGAGTTTCTGTTTATTTGATTATACAGTTTGAATGAGCAAACTTTACTGTAAGACATATTCACGTGTGCATTTATGGTATTTAATCATGAATTATATCCACTTGCAAGTGGATATAATTATAAATATGCGTGTGTGATGAATGTTTTGCGAGATCACTGCATAGTTTTGTGCGTGATTGATTAGTATATTACAAAGTTCCAAGCTTATTACTCGAGAATCTTGAATGCTGTTTTTAATAATAATTTGATTTGGATGAAGAAAATTGAGTTACCAAAGATATGTTGAGTGCATACGTGTCTGTAAGAACGACCGTGCGAACCAAAAAGAGAAATGGTGACGAATGGAAAATAGGCTCCTTTTTTAAACGCGTCACACGGTCGCCATAAAATAGAATGAAATATGTTATAATACTATAACAGAGAACTAAGAAGTTTGCCAGGAAGGACAACATATAGAAACGCAACCGTATGAGATGAATAACAGTAGGATTTATTGGAGCATTAAACTGTATGTCTGTGTGTGAGTGAATGCGACATAATAAAACACAATATAAGACTGGCCGTCATGTAAACAAAAGAGTGTGTATACAAATGTATGTATGTGTATGTAAGAGTTACATAGTCAGTAACACGGATAAGGAAATACCAGTTCAGTTGAGGTACACAGTTAGATTGTAGGTCTGTATGTAAGAGGTTAAGGTTAAGGCAGAGCGGTCACTTGTCGTGATGTTGAGGCTTCTATGCTGGGCCGGATTCTTGAATACAGATGTTCTTCGCAGGCTGAATTCTGGCTGTTAATTTCGTGGTGAGCAAATCACACAAACAGAGTTGAGAAGAGGTGGTTGTTTGGTAGCTTGTGTACGTGTAGAAGTCATGTTGACGCTGGCGACGGTGAGGGCGATGCTTGTAGTTCGTAGTTGAAGTGGTTGTTGATGTCGTCGCTGGAAAACTGGCTGGCTGTGTTACGCGTGTTGTCAGCGACCAGATCTGTGAGGATCTGAGTCGTGACGAATTGCCGCGGATAATTTAGGCTATTTATAGATACAGATAGGCTCCAGAGACCATTAGAAAAACACTCTATCACGTGACCTTATTAGGGGCTACGGTTGGTCGGTTTGCGTCCTGGCGGCAAATGGAGTGGAGACAATTGCTGCGTAAATAAAAGTCAGTCAGGTGATGACACAGCAGGCGGGAATAAGT
The DNA here is from genome assembly GCF_001194135.2 of Octopus bimaculoides. NCBI lineage: Eukaryota > Metazoa > Mollusca > Cephalopoda > Octopoda > Octopodidae > Octopus > Octopus bimaculoides. Next base: position 113,841,038 of record NC_068982.1, read on the forward strand.
TGTTTTCTATTACGCTCGCATTTGTTTATATATAAACGTAAGAGAGGTAGTTTCACTACATGTCATACAAAACTCTTGCTTTTCTAAATATTGGAACTATCTATCGTTTAGTTTGTTTAGGAATATAATACTGGAAGGGCGCCAGAAAACAGCATCACATATTTTAGGTAAATGTCTTTCACCAGGAAGCTTTTATTGTTTTCGTGTTTAGCAAAAACTGTATTGATCTTGCTTTTATTTTCAGTGTGGTGTAGTGATTTTTATGTTAAGATCGTATTAGCTGATGAATTTTAATACGTTAAGTGATCACTACTATCGTATCTACTGTGATCCAAATGGAAGATACTCAATTAACCTCAGTGTTCCTTATAAAATAACCAACCTCCGAATGTTAACTTGAAGGAGAACATTTAGTTATTCAATTAATCAGTAATAATTATCCCCACTAAAGGATTTATATGTAAGTTTTTTATATTACAACGCCGTTAGCTTCTGGAGTAGTATTTCTCAAACTAGGTTCCCCTGAGACCTCAGGTATCGCTAGAGCCTCCTCCCGAAACACTGAATAAAATTGTTAATTATATGCAAATGCATTTTTTTAAACTCGTTTTTGTGCTTAAGTTTTTATTCATAATTTTATTATATGTGCATCACATATTCTTCAAGGTAGGGGAATCTTCGTATCTGTAGATAGCAAAGAGATCATACGAGGTAAATAACCTTTTAACTGTGAATTGTGAGGAAATTTAGTCTTAAAAAGATTTGGGTTAAGATGAAATTTATTAAACTCCTTTTTGTGGTGTCAGGTGAATTTACCACGATCCAAACTTTAGAAAATGGTTTGGGGATTTCTTGAAAATGGTTTAGGGAAGTCAAATCACCTTCAAATTACACCTTGACGTCTTCAGTAAACAAGAATGCTTTTAAAAATGTAGTTTGTTTTACAAAACGCGACTGGTGACGACTAGAAAGTCTTTGATCAGAAGTCCTTACAATTAGGTGGGACCGAGGATTAAACAACAGCTATTAATGCTAAAAGCAAGGTTATATATACTCTATTATTTAATACATATCTATTTTGGGATTAAAAAAGAAGATAAAGATCATTCCCGAGTCATGCAAATTCAAAGGGCCGGTTTCCCAGTTTCCGTAGCGTATATACTCCCCGCTGGGATGGGACGTCGATTACTCGTTTTTGTCAGCTGTGAGGACTGGGGTAAGGTGAAATGAAGTGTTTTGATGAAGAACACAACGCGTCGCCCGGTCCAGGAATCGAAACCACAATTATACGATCATGAGTCCGACACACTAAACCACGCGCCTCCACCATTTATTTTTTGAGTTATTATAAAAATAATTTATAGTTGGTTATATGTTAGTAATGCGTAGTACAAAACGGAGTTTTTTTCTGTTGATGACCAAGATATCGCATCATTAAAACCAACGTAATCGGCATAGGTTCCTAGCAAGATATATCAAGTAGTGTTTGACTCAAGAGTAGAACGTGAGATGAGATGCAGATATTTCTCAACCGAATTAGCTCACTTTCATGGTATATTTACATATTGTGCTTATTAAACCAATCATACAGCAAAACTGAATCCAATTATTCTGTGAACATGTTCCATTTTAGCTGTGTGTGTGTGTGTGTGTGTGTATAATATATTTAATATATATTTGAGAACTAATAGAGGATAGGAAATGTGAAGAGACTTTCCCGGAATTCAAACGTTTTATAAACCGCTATTTCAGTTGTATTAAAGACCGGCACAGACTAACTATTAATTTGCCATAATCACAAAAACGTTTTGTAGTCACATAACCACCAACAGATAGTCGAGTATCACACTTAAATTTGATGTTTTACTACGAAACTTTATCGGGAAATTTGAGTTGTTCTTGAACTGAAGGCTGCCTGTGTATGTGCATATGTGTTTGTTAGTGTGTGTATGCGTGTTGCTCTTACTAACAATATACGTGCTTGTAGCACATACAATCACAATTAGTGACGACAAAGTATTGCCGAGCTTAGTTCAGTGTTCTAACTCCACAAAGCTCATGATGCAGTTATCTACGCTGTCAGTATATATAAATGTGCTTTTTCGCAACTATAAGTGGTTTAACAGCTATTTCTAGCAATCTAGCAATGTATATGCTTGTACCACATATAGTCACAATTAGTGACGGCTAAATTTTGCCTATACGGTTTATATTGCGCCCAGCTGCCCACATTAGTTATATATATATATATATATACTAGCAGAAATACCCGGCTTTGCCCGGGTTAAAGAGAATAATGAAATCTAAAAACGCCGTCTAGACTACGCAACCCTCAACTGTTAGTGGCTACGATACCATATTTCTACATTAATAACTCTCCAATCCATGCCAGCATGGAACATAGACATTAAGTGGAATGCCAGTCTCTCATATAGGAGGGCCTTGAAATCAATGTTACCAACTGGGGACTATGTGTGTCGCAGTGATAATAAAAAGACCCAAAGGAGGTCTGCAATGAAATAATTTTACTCAACACTTTGCAAGTGAATCAGTAGAGGCATTTACTTGACAATTT
>NC_068982.1:113844083-113858888 GCF_001194135.2 Octopus bimaculoides
AGTGAAAGTATTTGACACGAGTGTTTTTGTTTCACTTTTGACACGTAATACTTAAATAGTGGAGGAGATATTATGTTGCCGTGGGCTCGAACTCTGCAAGAAGTTAAAATATTTTTGACTAAAACACAACTGGAACCCTAAGTAAGGCATCTGTAAAATTTGAATGAAATTGGTTCCGTAGTTCTCGAGTTTTAGGGATTCACACAGACAGACAGACACACATTCTCATTTTTATATATATAGATATATATATACACGTGTGTGTGTGTGTGTACGCATGCACGCTTGTGCATACTTTATGAATTTGTATATATGAACACGTCTCCCTCGCCGGGCTCGTTGAGGTAAACTAACTTTATTCTACTGTTGTTCTGAACAAAATATTCCTATGCCTGCGTCGACGAGATTGTTAGCTCAATTGTGTCTTCTTTGTGAAGTCTGTTTACTTCCTGTCGAATTAATTCACAATCAGATTAGTTAAACTTTCGGTGTTTAGCAATTACAGACTTTATATATGGCGACGGATTACAAAACTCTGTTTCAGGATCGATTTTTAATGAAGCCAAATTACAGACATTTAATTCCTCTAGCGGTGTAGTACCATGAAGATTTTTGCCTTGAGGTCTAGCTCACAATATTTCTTGATCAGCGTAGTCAATTTCACTGAAAACATCGATATCATATTCGTATAGCTTTTATTCGACCAACTTTCAGAACCTTCTGTGACAACATATCCTTTTAGTGTAGCTCTGCAAATTGTTAAGTCAATTAAAGCTTGCTTTCTTTTAAAGTAGAAGGTGTGTATATATATATATATATATATATATATATACACACACACACAAGCTGGGTCGGCACTAAACGTTTGGAAAAATTTCCTAAGGCGCTAAAATCTGGGGACGCTGTCGAAAATTCTAAACAACTTATACAAAATGTCTTAAATCCGACTAAAATCACGAAATTATTGCTATAAAGAGAGTAGGATAAGTCACTGCCAGAACAGAGGAGGATGGAGGACATAGAGTTGGGGCTGGTGTTATGGTTTTTCACATAATTTGGCATGAAACATTTAAAATGTTGCCAATTAACAGATTTTCTTGTTGATAAGCATAATAATAATATTATAGATTTCTTGTGCGCAAGTTAATTACGATTTTCTAACTGAATATTTTCGGCTATGTAAAGAGGGTGATGACTGAAGAAATTTGTGTAAGAAATTGTCAAAAGGAGGGTACAATGCAAGGATAGGAAAATGGGACACATTTTGTAAGGATGTGAAAAGTAGAGAATATTATTGGGTGAGGGGAAGGGGATTTACAGTATTTTAGAACTAGAAGGGGCTCGCATTGTAGGGTAGAAGAAAAGGTCCGCACACTATAGGACTGGCCTAGGGCTCGAAGTATCTTGGCATTGGCTCTGCATACAGGCTGGTTTGTGTCAGTTACTCAAGGGACATACCGGTTTAAAGTTGGTTCTATTTCAGTATAAGTTTCACTGACTCCTACTGACAAAATTGTCACAGATAGCAGTTTGCAAAATATCTATAGCAGCTGTAAAATCTCGTGAAGTTTTATTGTCATTTTAAGACGAAATTATTACAATAACCCATTTACTTCAACGTTTTAAATCACCGAAAAAAAAAATTCGGTTGCTTCTCCTTTTATATGAAAAAAATGTATACTCAATCAAGTCCCTGCCACTTATATGTACATAACCTTTTATTACTTTACGCGGTCGTACTGGAACACCGCCTTCTTCAAGGGATTAATCAGTCATATCGAACCCAATACTTATATTTTGAAAACTCTGATCCCTAGTTTATTGATTTGACGACCTATGTTACCTATAACCACGGTTTTAAAGCAGTGTATACATAAATACAGAAAAAAAGTAACAGAAATGTACACATACACCTTCTGTCATTGAGATCTCACACCTTGATCAAGCCATACCGTGCAGGTGTGAAGCAAACTTCATAACTACTCTACTATATTTGTACATATACAGCGAAACGGACGTAGGTAATATGAGTTCATTTACGCAAGTATTGGTTTCAAATTTTGGTACAGGGCCAGCAATATCGGGAGAAGGGTTAAGTTCGCCTTAATATTTACGCAAAATAAATAAGGCGGTGAGATGGCAGAATCGTTAGCACGCTGGGGAAAATGCTTAGCGGCATTTCGTCCGTCTTAACGTTCTGAGTTCAAATTCCGCCGGGGTCGACTTTGCCTTTCATCTTTTTGGGGTCGATGAAATAAGCACAAGTTGAACACTGAGGTCGATGTAACCGGGTTGATTTAATCGATTTAGCCCCTCCCCGAAATTTCTGGCGTTTTGCCAAAATTTGAAACCAATATTTACGCGAAATATTAAATGACAGAGAATTCGTAATGGTTAAGAGGTAGTCAGGACTATGATTTTATACCTATATGGATTAAACAAACGGGAGGATAATAAAGTTCAATTCAACATGGTTTTATGTTCTTCATTATAAAATGAGGTCCATAGCGCAATATTTAAGCCACTCCACATTGAGAAGCTGCACTAAGAGCAGAATCATTCCTAGTTTTGACAATCACTTTATTCAGTAACACATTCTTTCTAACACATAGTGACAGTCTCACCAATATGCAGTGTTATCTAGTTAGAATGAGACACTCGTAAGTAACGTTGTCACCATAGTTTTAAGCCAAATTGCTCTATGTTCATCTATCTTCCTTATATTTACTGTTTTGCAGTTTTTTTCGAACTCTTTCCATTTTGAAATAGGTTTAATGTTTTAATTTTTATTTCTCGAGACATTGATTTCTTTTAACACTTAAAACTTTATTATTCAAACTCAAAAATATTTTCCAAAAGACATAAAATAGCTGTTGACGTGATAGGAATTTATAAACGATTACGAGACTGTGAAATATATATATATTGGAACAGTAGATCTTGAAGTACATAAGGCTATAAATAGCGTGTAAAAATGGGGTTAATAAAACTTTCGGATGGATAAAATCGAAGGTCGCCCGTGGGACACAAATCCAGATCTGTAAACAGACAAGCATTCTACCCTTAGAAAAATGCAATCTTTCGAATTTCTGTATCAACTTGAGAAATTTTATTCTTGTGTGAACTGTATATGTTCACCTCATAAGAATTTATAAAAATTTACACCTTTGACTTTTTCTAACCATTGGGATTTTTCGCCCTAACATTTACATGTTATTATTTATAGCTTTATATGCTGTGAAATCTACTGTTCAAAATAAAATAAAATAAAATAATCGTAATTTTTCTTGCAATGTAGAATCTATGCCTAAATAAATTCTCTCGAGATTTACGTTCTGCTTGTCTGCGCTCTGTTGCTTCTTTGCAATGCGTTGTTATTGTCGCTCACTGAAACATTATCAGTAGTCTTTCAGTATCAAAGTCTGTTAGATTATGTTTAGGGAATTAGAACATCGCAGCATTTTGGGAGGTGATCAGAAATCGAATTTCCATCAACACGTGCTTCTTGCATTAACAATTATATTCCCCTGATTGAATTGTATATTGGTAGAAAATACGTTGATGTTCAATTTTCCATTTTCTTTTTTTCATTTTTGTCTCCTTGGCCGCGGAGGTACTTTTGAGTAAGATTTTGAATAGCTGACCACAAGGCTGCATCATTAGTATATGCTTCCTATAAATACAAGAATAGTCAGTCTTGTCTAGTAGAATTAGCTATGAGGCATATAAAGATCAATTTTATATGCCTTATAGCTATAAGTTCTACCCTTGAATATCCACTTGTAGTAAATGTATGTGCATTTGTGTACTGCGAAGCGTGAATGTATTAATTTTATAGAAAAGTTTCTTAAATAGTTTAGCTGTCCAAAGGACAATAAAGCGTTAAGAAATGAATGACCACAATCATTTAAGTGAATATTAAACATGCGATTGCATTCCGTCTTCCATTCGTTTTTTAATGTCTATCTTTTCTATGTATGTCTGCGCGCGCGCATATGTATATTTTACATTTCACTCATTATCCACTATCATATGTGTAGTTACACACGCGATAGGTTTTAATGACACCACGCAAGAATGTAAAGCAGTTTGGAGAACTGGACACTTAATTATTCAGAGAAGTTGTGTTGTCTATTGCTTCATCATTCCCATCTTAAATCAGGTAAAATATTACCGCTTTACTTCGATTTTTAAGAAACAACACATTTTCATCTCATTTTTATTTATTTATTTATTAAATTCCGTGCAAATCGAAATTGATTGCTTCGTACATAAATTGCAATGAGGTTTGATGATACATATCTGCATTGTGAATAGGAAAGTGTAAAGTTTATTTCATTGATTATCGTTATGTTGAGAGAGAGAGAGAGAGAGAGAGAGAGAGACTCACACATTGACTCTAAGTCTGTGTATTAGTTTTGTCTTCGTGAAGGCATGAATGTTACAGCTTCTTGGTAAGTCAACGAAAACAGTTGTCCTCTACACTAATAAGTGCACTTGAAATTCTCTAGCTCATTTATTGCCTAATGTAATGGATTTTTTAAAGATTATGTGATGTGGAAGAATTAATTTTATACTTATTTATTTTTCATTTAGAAAAATGGCTTCTGTCAATATAATATCTCACTACTCATTTATTATCTGATTAATTTTATGTGTACCCATGTGTAGCAAACAACGTAGTGCGTGAGTTAAATTGGTAGTAATTTGTGACTGGGATACGGTTTCAATCTCACGTGAAACCAAAAGAATTAAAGTTACATTTCCAGCCCTCTCTTCTAAAATACAGAGTTTAATTAATAATGTCAAATATTATTAAATTCTATTTTTCGTCTCTCTCTAAAATTTATTAATGACAAAGATATATAACACTATCTCTCCCCTTCCTCTCTCTCCTATATATATATATATATATATATATATATATTGCTTACACAGCAAAGTATTTGAGACTCCTCATTCCGTCTCGTTTGTGTTGTGTAGTATTCGAGTCACTAGTTTGATGTTTCTGTAATATGCAATACATGCTGCAAATATTGTTCATATTGGGTCAGTAATCAGTTCTAATTTCTCACTGGTTCACAGAGAACTTAAAAATATTCTTGTGTGGGAAAATCTCGAAATATTTACAAAAAGTTTGTTTACATTATTTACATTTGACGGATATTGTAAATAATGTACATAATTCCTCATCTCTTAAATATAGAACTGAAAAAGTTTGTTGTTAAGTCATTGTCATTGAAGGTGTCTGTAAACAATACAACAACCTGGTTTTGCTTTGTGCTGTATGTGGACTAATCTATATTTCGTTTACTTACGAAACATTGATTGAAAGTCTGTGAGACCGTTAATACTTTTCAATTCTTTATATTCTATTTGTAACCGCATGGCTACGAAGCGGAGTTATTCGAGAATTTTATCTTTTTTGTTGCATTATTTCCATAATAAGCAAGAACAAAGGTCATCAACAGCATTGGCCGATGATACAGTTGACTGAATCTAACCAACCTACAGTTTACGGTTAAAAAAAAACGTTGATTTTGTCCCTATAAAAATTCCAGTTTGACTTGCTGTTCACTTATGTGAAATCATCTTTGTTGATAGACTTTCAAATTAGAATTAAAAAGTAATTTGGTGTCATTCTGTTTTAATCCTGCAGAAGAGGACTTATAAATTCATCTTTCGTAGATGAATTAAATAAGTCCCATTAACGTCCAGATTCAGCGAACATTTGGATATAAATTTTGTTGGTTGCTATTAAGTGTTCACTGTCAAGAAATCTACTTGACCGAAGTTTTGACATAGTTGACAATGACAGTTATAATACTGTAATAAAGTATACTAAATATTGGAGAAATAGAAGAGAGGGATATAGACGGCTGACTGATCTAATACATTATTGCTTTGTTGATCCACTTAATGCTTTTTTTTTTCTGTATTTGACAGTGTGTTCAACCTGGCTCAAACTAAAATGGAGTCACTCCATTTCAGTTTGATTATTTTGTACCATTTTGTGCTATGATTACTGACTCAGTTTTATCTGAGTGATATATGATGTAAAATAGCTTTTAGTAATCCTATATTAGGCCATTAACGGCTTTATTTCTGTCATAGATAGCAGAGAATCTTCCAGAATTAGAAAATCGTGAGACATTCATTGAACGATAAAGGCTAAAGGATTTTCTGTAAAGAAGGCAACCTATTTTGTACAGTGTGTAGATTTAATTATCTTTCGTTTACATACGAAACAATTGTTTAAAATCTAAATGAGCTGGTCACGCAGTTTCCGTCTTCCAAATTCACTCACAAGGTGTTGATCATCCCGGGGCATTTGCTCGAGGTGCCGCGCAGTGGGACGGAGCCTGAAACCAAGTGTTCTTAACCACACAGCCACACCTGCGCCTATCTGTAATTTTATTTCGAGTATATTTAACTCTCCTTTGTTTAAAATGTCATAAATAGTAAAGGAGAATACCAATCAGCTGAATGAATGCTTACAACAGGTTTACGAATTCATTCCTGTTTTCTTTTGGTTTCATGGCATTTCATATATTTTAGATGCATTTACGTTTAGGAAAATACGAAGTATTTATTTGCAATTAAGGTATCGTTTTATGTTTAGGAAGTTCACTTCCAAGTCACATTGTTTCTGATTCGAACCCACTATACAACACAGTATAGCTAGCTGGAAGCGATGTCTCCTGGGGCTAAATTACAGCAACATTCGTCCTAAACCAGGACTGCCAGGTTATGTTGGCAAAAATGTTCATATCCAATGTCTTACACAAGTTTTCTTTGTTTGCTGATACCTTATCTAAGATATCATATAAAAGAGAAACTTGTTAGTTTCAAATATGAAACTATATTTAATGTTCGAAAGCTCAAGATTTGATTAAAACACTTGAACATTGACTAGCCGGTCATGTACTTCTTGTGTAATATGTATACCATTTATTATAAACGGTATTTCACACTCTCAGGTATTTAAGTCACTGCTAGTTAGATTTATTATGATTTAAGTCATCTCGTAATTGGAATCGTTTGTTGTCATTGGGTGTTTATCGGCAAAAAGAGACGTCGGTCTTTTGGTCATTTCATGGAAATAGTAAATATGATTTAAACAAATATTTTTACTCATAGTCCACTAACTACCTCTCCTACTATAGGTGTGCCTTGTATAATTAAATTTGATCACAGCCAGTCATGCTTTCACCTCTGCTTATGAAGAACCAAAAGTAATGTTTTTATCCCGACTTTACTTTTGCCAAAAACCTGTCTCTCTGATGTCTTCCAGAGATCAATATTCTGCTTCCTCACTAGAATATACTGGATCGTGAGATAAATCACTTTTCGCGCGCGCACACACTCTAAGATATCCTGTCTAGATCCTACATTTACTGAAATATTTAGTTATTCTCTCTTCAAGGCTGTTCTATCATTAAAAGGCGTCCAACCGCATGTGGATGTGAATATAAAATCCAACAAAACCCAAGTTACAGCGCTGAACTTTACTGCTTCACTCATTGTGATAGATCACATGCTTTAGAAGCTTCCTAAGCTAAGCTAGCGGAGCTCACAAAGGCATCAAAGGTAGGCTGAGTTAATTAACAGGTGCTCTCTCAAAACTTTCCATCCAGCCGCAAATCAAATGAATGCGGGTTAACAAATCAAATTACACTTTAACAACATCAGATTGATCTTCCAATATGGCTCCAATTGTTGGCATTAGTTAAAAAGCAGCATGGAAAAGCTCAGGATAATTTGCAATATTATATATATATATATATATATATATATATATATATATATGTGTGTGTGTTTGTTTGTGTGTGCTGTACTATATAGTTTTATAGACACTACTGAAGATCTACATGATTTCCAGTCCATGATATCAAACGAGCAGCCCTATATTAAAGCAGGCTGTACTAGTTTGGTGTTCGAAATTCACTCGCGAATATCTTAGGTCTCCAAAAGCTGGTTTATATTGTGTATATCTCAAATATCAGTAAAACGTATACGCTCGCCATAGTGCAAAATGGACGGCCCCAGGTAATCTAACTGAATTTATTATAACTTGAAGATGCCACCAAATGCAGAAAACTGTCTTAAATGAAAATGGATTATGCCAGTCTATGCACGTATTTGGATCGAGATAGTAATATCTTAGGTCAATTCAATCAATTGTATTCTGTTCTTGTATTTTTCTAATACTTAGTGTACTTTATTACAATCATGAAGCCGTTATTGTAAAATGTGAACCAAGATTGAGCTGGGTTCTTGAAAGTGAATATTTGATAGTAACTTACGAAGCTGACACGCTATTTGGCCATTTGTGCCCTTTATTAATTTATGAGGTATTATTCATTGATATATGGTTTTATAAGGCTGCTTTTACAAGATTTGAACTCAAATAATATGGCACCAGTTTATTTTTTCAATTTTAGTTAAAAGTCAACGCAAGTTTCAGAAGGTATCACGTTGTATTTAAGAGGTGATGTGGACAACAGCATGTTAGTTTTGTATTTTGATAGGATGAGATCTAATGTTATTTAACAGTAAATTACTGGTTAGCTTTAGTAGGCTACATCATTCACCGATGCCGTTGATAAAACTATTTCTTGCTTACTACGAAAATAATAGAAAAGAACCCTGTAAATCAATGTTTTCCTGGATGCTTGTAAGTAATGAATCTAGTCTTTAGCATTTTGACTTATCGCTAGATAAGTATTAAATGGCATTGATTACAGTTCAGGTCCCTTATGTAATTTATCAATAGATTTATTAGCTACTTGCTTGGTTAACATTTATTTTCCGCCTCCTTCGGACAGTTTATTTTGATTCCACGACAAATATAGTCATAGGCACAAGAATGGCTGTGTTGCTAAGGAATTCGCTTCGGAAACACGAGGTTCTTTGTTCGAAACCACTTCGTAGCACCTTGTGTGTGTGTGTGTTTTCTACAGCGTTGGGTTGACCGATATATTGTGGGTGAAATTTGATTGGCTTTGTGTTTCTGTATCCATTTCAGTGTTATGTTGTGGCTCGTAACGAAGCGTTTCAACAGAAAGAGACCGATAAAATAAGTATCAAACTGAAATAATATAGTAATCGATATGGCCCAGCATAGCTACAGTTCAATAACTGAAACTCGTGAAAGAATAAATTACCATTGTTTCAAATACCCACCTCTCTCCCTCCTAGTTTACTTAATTATAAGGAAGAAATAAAATTTTGCAGCGAAAATGGGAAAATGTACATCCGAGGTTCCTTAGATACGCGTATTTACATTGACCTGGAATAAATTAAAAATGTATCGATCTTTTCATTAAATCGTATGTAAATACTTATTTAATTCTCTGTATTTCTATAATACTTTGTGTTGGAAGTGAGAAAACATTCCTTTAAAAATTATTTCTTGATTCTTTTACGTTCATACACATATACGCATTTATGTCTATGTATATTTTTATGTTAATTATCAAACGTTTATTCGACTAATTATTTCTATGTATTTATACGTTTATCACTTTTGAAAATAATTCACTTTTACATGGAATCGATCGAGAAGCAGAGTGACTCACGAGTGTGTGTGTGTGTGTGTGTGTGTGTGTGTGTGTTTGTGGATGTGTGGGCTAGTGGTTAGGGTGTTGTACTCACGATCGCAAAATCGTAGTTTCGATTCCCAGAGTGGCATTGCGTTCTGTACTTGAGAAAAAACACTTAATTTCACAATTCTGCAGTCCACAACTGAAATAGATTTATTACAAAACTGGATTCAATGCATACGTACGTTCACTGACAAAATTCCGTGCTGCATCACGGAATTTTGGCAGTGAACAGGTCGCGGCCTCAAAGCGACGAAAATATTTTGGCAACTTGAATTTAAATGTTGAAGTGAATCTAACGGTTTTTGTGTGTTTCTTAAATAGCTTATAAACACATTCCACACTGCAATTGTTTTCGTTCCAGCACACGATCTCAGAACTGGTCGCTTGCTATGCAAATACATATCCGTAATATATATATATATATATATATATCGTTTTTCAATAATTTTATGTATACGTATAACTCTCTATGGCTTTTTTTCTGCTAGTGAAATTGTTACGTTGTACTCTACTAGGCACCCGTGGCCTTGTTTTCACTGTATTTCGTCTCGACCTTTTATTAATTTTTTAAACATATCCGTTAGATTCTTATGTTATAGTTTTACTACACACATAGACTTGCATACACATTGATATGTCTTTCTTTTTCGTTTTCTTTTTTGTCGTCTCTCACTATTATTATTGTTAGCATTATTTTTCCCTTTCATAATTTTGTTTGCAAATTATCCGATTTTTCTTTATTGCCCCATCTGTGTTCTCTTATTGTATCTTGTTTTATTTTTATTTTTATTTTACTTTATTTTATTTCTTCTTATTAAACTTTTTTGATGTTCTCCAAAAGATTCCTCCCACTGATGAGAATGACAATACATACATTTAATTATAATTATAATTATAATTATAATTACTATGATCAAAATTTTTTTCTTACATACTTGCATTGTTTTTTCTAAACGTACGTATGCATTGAATCCAGTTTTGTAATAAATCTATTTCTGATTCAACATCTTTTCTCCATTTTTTTAATACTTGTTTATGTTAAATTCTTATACCTATAACGAAACTTCTCAAATATTATTTTCATATTCTTATCACCTGCTTTGGCTGATTTTCAAGAATATGATGAATCTTTATTATTAGAAACCCTTTTTTCTCTCTTCTTAAACTTATTTTGTCTCACACACACACACACACACACACACACACACACACACACACACACACACACACATATATATATTCTTTTATTCTCTTATATGACTCAGCCATGAGGCTGCAGCCATGCCGGGGCACCGCCAGTGTAACCACCTTTTAAGTGGCCAATTTTATGGGATTAGCTTTTGGTGAAGGAGGTAGCTCGACACCGCTGCCCTCTTTGGCGTTTGCTGCATTGATATTGGTTCATCTCGGATATTGGATAGCAAGAGATCAAGCTGTTTCTTGAAACCATTTACTCCCACTCCATGGAGATTCCTTAGATGTTTTGGCAAAGAGTTAAAAAGTTGTGGGCCCTTCGATCCCAAGCTATTGCAGTACATGGTCCTCGCCTTAGATGAGACAGCTGGGACTTTTCGAACAGTGCAGTGACGTCCATTTCGAGGTCTGGTATAACTCTCAATTCCAAAGTTTGGCGCCAGCCTCTCCTGTATCTTCCGCACATATATCACGGTATACTTCTCTCCAGGTGGTAGAGTCGTAGCTCTTTTAGCCTCTCCCAGTAGCTCAGCTGTTCCATTAACGCAATCTTCGTTGTGTAGTATCGTTGAACCGCCTCAAGTTCTACTATTAATCCTACTACTACAGTGTAAGGTGACCACAGTTGAGAGCAGTAGTCCAGACGGCTGAAGACAAATGTCTTCCATAGGACCAGCATAGTTTCCTGCTCCCTTATTCTGAAGATTCTCAGAATCCATCTGGCCATTCACCTGCACACTGTCACCATCTTGATGACATACGTGTGAAACTAGGAATCGTTGCTCATATCAATCCCAAGATCACGCACTGTGTGTGATTCTAGGATTGCCGCTCCTTTTGGTCCAAAGTACCGTTGTTGTGACTTCTGAGCACTAATTAGCTGATAGCAGAGGGCTTGGAATTTGCCTGCATTAAATTGCATGTTGTCCTCAGCCCACTTTAATATGGCATCTAGGTCTTTCTGTAGAAGATTGGCATCAGAAGGTTCCTTGACTGCTGGTACTACTTTTGTGTCTTCGGCATAGCTAGTAAGTGTGGCTATCTGTGTAACTGATGATATGTCTGAAAGAGCTACCATGAACAGCAGTGGCCCCAATACAGTTCCCTGAGGCACTCCACTTTCTATCAATGTCTCTGTGGAGAGAGCTCCGTTGGCTGTTACAGCCTGGCTTCTGTCTTTTAAGAAGTCATGCAACCACTCTCCGGTTTTCCCAGTTATGCCGAGTCTCCGTAGTTTGTGACATATCATCTCATGATAAACCTCATCTAACACGTTTGCAAAGTCGAGACATATCACGTCTACATTTGAGCGATTCGTTAATTGTTTCAACACCCAGTCATAGTGTTGCAAAAACTGTGTAAGGCAGCTTCTGCCTGAGCGAAAGCCATGCTGAATGTCAGGAAGCAAGTCATTATCTTCAAAGAACGCAGTTAGTTTCTTCCTGACAATGGGCTCAATGACTTTGCTGACATGGGAAGTTAGAGAGACAGGTCTATGATACTTAGCGTCTACTCTGCCACCTCCCTTATGGATAGGGCATATAATGCCTTCCTTTAACCTTTTGGAAAGTCTCACAGTTGTGAGGAAGCTCTGAAAGAGAATCTGAAGTGGTCTCGCTAGAGCCCCTTTGCATTTCTTTGGGAGAATTGCTGGGAATCCATCAGGGCCTGTTGCTGAGTTTGAGCTCATCTCATCAATTGTTGATATCACATCAGTTTCCTCTATGTTGATGCTGTCAATAATTGCCATTCTGTTGCGTAGATCTGTGGAACCAAAAAACTCATCAGGCATAGCTACTTGCAAGTGTCCTAGTGAAGTAGTGAAAGCACTCTTGTATTGCACATTCAGTATTTCACTGATCCTCTGGGAGTCTGTAGTCTTCAAGTAGAGGCCCTATTTTGCACCGTACTGAAGCAGATTCTTTTGCATATCTATAGAAGGCTTTAGGGTTTGTCTTAATATTTTTGACAGCCCTGGTCTCTTTTCTGCCCTCTCCTTTTCATGGGAGCGTTTGAGTTCATTATCGATCTCGAACAATGTTCGTTTGAGGTGGGATCATTTGTTATCCTTTAGTGGCCCAGTTAGACGATTTGAGATTTTTGCTCGTCATCTCATAGAATCCTCCTATCCCTGGGTATTATATTTTTCTGCTAGCTTGGCATCCTCTCTGGAGCAAATTTTTTGCAGATGTCATTCATGAGTCATAACGTGTTGTAACTTTATGTCAATGTCTTCTATAGAGAGACTGGCAGACCAATTATTTTCCATGATCTCTTTCGCGATACCCTTCCAATCAGCTTTGTAGTCTTCTGCGGACCATTCATTGTTAGTTCTATTAAGTTTTGATCCGAGAAAATCGTCGGTGTCACCCCAACATTATGGATGAGCACCGTGTTGTTTGTGAAACAGAGATCCAGGACATTTTTCCCCTTGTTAGGTGGAGCGCTATTTTCTCCATAAAGAGCATGTTAGTGAGGTCAAGCAGAAATTCTGCATGCCTCAGGCCATGCAGTGACATATCTGAGAGAAGGTGGCCCTCAGGCCATTTGAAATCCCCTAAACAAGTATGTGCAGGCTGTTATCGTGGTTGGTTAATACTTCCTTCATTTCTTGGAGGCTCTCTTCAAATGAATCCTCATGATTTGGAGCATCTGGTGGGCAATACATGGTACATATTACTAGTTTCATCTGTTTAATGTGTACCACCAGAGTGTCACAGGCCGAGTTTGAATGTGACAGTAGGATCACAGGCGTGACATCTTCCCGGATGTACATAGCCACTCCGACATGAGTCCTTTCTCTCCTGTCACTTCGAAACAACATACCCTGATATGTGTATCTCAGCATCTGATGCGTCCGCATTCAAATGTGTTTCTGTTAGTGACACGCATATTGCTTGATTAAATGCCACTTAGTCTCCCAGGTACTGTGTTTTGCGTTGTTGGGACGTTACGAGGCCCCTGATGTTCAGCAAGAATACTGGTGTGACATGTAGGGTGTCGGTAGTGGCCACTGATCTGACATGCTCAGAGGTGTCAGAGACGGCTACCTCGGATCCTTAGTTGTTTGAGGTGGTCGTGGATATTGGTAAGTGTTCCTCATACTGAATGTCTGGTGAAGCCAGGTCAGCTGTCTTGCAATCTTCTGTGCAACCTCCAAAAAAAGCCTATTGTTCAGCAGCCGCTATCTGCACTGCAGTGCAGTTTGTTTCCTCCTAGGAGCAGTGCGTGCACCATCCACACACTTCTATGGTGGTGACATAGTATCTTGTGATCTGATACTGTGTTGTTGGAGGCTGTACACATAAATACACACACACACACACACACACACACACACACATATATATATATATATATATATATATATATATATATATATATATATATATATATATATATATATATACATACATACATACACACACACACACACACACATACTCACCTGGATTCCCCTTATAGTCCGCGGAGTCAGTCCTCGGTAAGAGTTCGAGGTGTATGTTCAAATCATTTCAGCGCTACCTAGTGATTTTTATATTGAGCATCTCTGCATTCATTTGACTGTGACTATCCTTGGGTCAAACAAATCGACCCAAGATTTATTTTTCTGAAGCCTAGTACTTATTCTTTTGGGGTCTTTTGCCGAATTGTTAAGTTACAGGGATGTAAACACACCAACACCAGTTGTTAAGCGGTGATGAGGTGGGGATAAACAGTAACAAAGACACACACATCGATATCTATATCTACCTATCTATTTATCAATCAATCTATCTATCTATCTATCTATCTATCTATCTATCTATCTATCTATCTATCTATCTATCTATCTATCTAGGCTGTCCTCATGGCAGCCGGCTTCGGTCCCATTTTCCGCGGCTGGATGGCTGCCTTGTACAGGGGCATCCGTTCGGTAGTTCGCGTCAATGGGCACCTATTAAGACCATTCGACATTGCACGTTCGGTCCGTCAGGGATGCCCCCTCTCGTCGCTCCTGTAC
>NC_068982.1:113861020-113864729 GCF_001194135.2 Octopus bimaculoides
ATATATATATATATATATATATATATATATATATATATATAAATATATATATATATATATGAGCTATCAATTAGATTCCGCTGCAGAGCACCTTAGGCAAGTCTCGTTTTCTATGGCTTTAGATTGACCCATACTTTGTGAGCGGAACAAGCGAAAAGGAAACTATGGAGAAGCCCATTAGATGGAGTGTACCTGTGATCTAGAAGTCTTGTCTTGTTACACTATGTGTCACGCTGATCTCTGCCTGAAATATAGATTAAGGTTGCGCGTGTCTGGAAAATTCAGTCAGTTCACTTACACACCAATTCACTGAGCCGGATAGTTCAGTTAATCGAACTACCGAACACTCATGGTCGGAATTCTAACCAATCCATATGTGTGTGTGTGTGTGTGTGTGTGTGTGTGTGGAGAGAGAGAGAGAGAGATTCATGTGTGAATGTTTTTGTTTAAAGATATATATGTATACTTGTATGTGTGTGTGTGTTTATATACTCGTTTATATCCCTTTCCCGCGTTATACAATAATTTCACGAAAAATCCGATGGTAAAATTAGACAATATCAATTGAAGAAAACAAATGGAGAGGGAGAAAGAGAGAGAGGGGGAGAGAGAGATTTAATATGGACGATTCCTATTAACATTTGTTTGTTAAGTTGACAAGTTCAAAAACTCCCGAAATATGATGGATAGTGAGTAGTAGGTGGGGTTTGAATTGGTTAAGTTTAAAAACCTCGTCCAATTGAAAGTGTTCTTGTGTGGCGATTGAGTAAGCTTACTTTATCAGAGTGAGTCGTTCGTTATTCGTTTGAATATGAATTTATAACTAAAACAATGTTGTTAGATAATAGATTGAAGTATAGTGTTACAGTCTAATGTATCATTAGAAAATCCCATGACTGCAACACTGCTAAACTCCATGGTTAGTCCCAGAATCACCATGAGAGAAAGAGAGAGAGAGAGAGAGAGAGAGAGAAAGAGTGTGTGTGTGTGTGTGTGTGTGAAAGAGAGAAATTGGCTGACTGACTGACTGACTGACTGTGTCTGTGTGTGCGTGCATGCACGTGCGCGTCTGGGCGCGCTTCTCTGAATGTGATCGATTTTTCCCTCTGAATGAAATCTTGAAGCTTGCGCTCGTGTGTTTATGTTGAGGGACGGGTTTGTCAGCAGCCATCAGCACGGTACTTGCACTAGCGCTGTTGGTGGTAGTCGTGGTTGTGTACATCTCTATTGTTGGCCTGGGACTCATCTCTTGTTTTGTGCTACTTCAGATGACGACCACCACTAGCATCTCCATCGCTGCCACCGCTACTTCTAGCGACAACAGCAAGTCAACGTCGCTTCTTTTATGTATAAGCAATTGGATTACACACACCGCGCTTCTGCGCGCGTGTGATCTCAGCGGAGAGTTGCCAAGACTTGTTTCCCGTTGTATATTAGAAATGAACTCCACCAGCTGGTGACAAGCAGCTCGGGTAAAAACGGACAACCTTTATATATATATCTTAAGTAACAAGACTGTCGCGGATAAAGAGGGAGAGACAAAGAGCAAGAGAGAGAGGAGAATTAAGAAAAGTATTAAAATAACAACAATGACAGAATGGAAGGAAATCATGTGTTATCAAGCGTAACACTACGTTAATAAACGAGAGAGTGGAAGAGTATTTATTACCAAGCATCACACACATTTGTTTTCAAGTGTTCTCTGTTTCTCTGTCGAAAACCACTTCCAATTTGCTTACTTTTTCAAACCATTGTTCCTTTTATTTCACCCTCTTTTACTTATTAGTTGAGTTTTCCTTAGAAGCCCGTCTTCTTTTTTTCTTCCCTTCCTTTTTTTTCTTTTTCTTTCTTTATTTGTCATTTCCAGGAAGTGAACTTGCCATCTCTGTTGTCGGAGATACTTCGATCCAATCAAATAATTTCAATTCGTTTGTTTCACACTGCCTGTGTTGCTTATTTATTTAAACGCTTTCCGTCCTTCGCCTACACTCTAAAAAATATATATATCAACAATTATTCGATTATATTTCAGTCTGTATCTTTTACTATAGTTTTGTTCCTTTGTTTTGATTTCGATTCCTTTATATTTAGTTGTTGTTTTTTTTTACTCTATGATAAATCCCTGTTAATTTATTATTATTACTATTATTATTATTATTATTATTATTATTATCATCAATTTCACCAGTTTCGTCTCTACTATAATACTTCTCTGATGTTTTTTTATTTAGAAATATTTTTTATCACACCATCCATTTCTGGTTGATTCCGTTTCGTTTATTTTTTATAGTATTTTTTTTGTTTTAGCTTGTCTTATTTATGTGTCTCCTCCCCAATTATTGATCGTCACTTCCTAATTCCTGAAAAGTATCTGTTTAACCCAGTTACCTATCTGTTTACTATTTTTGTTTTGTTTTAATTTCCTTTTATATCTAAACTATCCTTTTAGTTGGTGGTTGTCGTTTTTACTTTCTTCCCCGGTAATATTTAGATTTTCATTGCTTTCCTATTGTCAGTCTAGTTTCTCTTTATTTCCATCAGTTTTTTTCTTCTTTCCACCCCCCCCCCCCCAACTCCGCCTCCGTTTTCGTCCGATGTGTCCCATCACTTCAACGACAAGGCAGTTCTAGACGGAATTTCCCAATGCTGTAAGTTCATTGCATACTTAATACCGGTACACCGAATCAAACGACTTTACTACTTATCTATTTTGATTTTCTTCTTCATTACCTTGTAAATTGTTCCAGTTGCTCAGATTACCAGAAGCAACAACAACAATAACACAACCGTCAACTACTCCAAGCTTTACACAGTCAGCAATTTTTCCAAATATTTCTCTGTGGTACTGAATTAACAGCTTCGCTATGGTGGTAGATCTGCACATCTTGGACGTCATACTCATTGCCTGGTAGGCTACCTGTTATTTTACTTTGTGGTTTCGCACTCGCCCTGAACCGTCACCACTTATTGTCAGCTGTAGTTGTAATAGTGCTCTCCAATGTTGTGTAGAATTATAGCTATTATAGTTGCTGTTGTTGTTTGTGTCAGTATTTGTGATTTGCCGAATCCTTGCACATTTGCCTTACCATTTTTCTCTTTTCTTTATTAAAGACACCCTTATAAATGCACATTAAACATTTTTTACTATTGATTAAATTTTGACTTTTATTTCGTTGTTTATATGAACAAATGCATGCAAATTAAAGTTCACTTATACGTTTATATGAATCTGTACTCTTAAGTACAGCGAATTTTAAATAAATTTGATAAAATATTTATATGCAGTCTATATTTATATGTAGTCTATACTTAAAGCCTAAAATTTGTGCTTAATGCCATCCCTTCAGAATAACCCTTTCCCTTGTCTTCTTTTACTCCTACAGTAATTGAAATAGGTGTTTTTAAGTAGCATTATAAATGTACTTGTAACTAGTTTTAAAAATGTAAATGCTGATATAGTATTTTTACCTGTCTATAAAGTTTAAATTTTATTGTGATAAAAATATTTTCTTAATTTCTCAAGATGTTACCCACCAAAAGTAAAAATGGCCTCTGATAAGGGCAAGGGTTACACTATTGCTCGAAAATAATAAGGAACTTATTCAGATTGATCTTATGACATTGTTGCTATCTTATACGAATTGGATGACATATAAAACATAAACACACTTTTAACTAATATATATATATATATATATATATATATATA
>NC_068982.1:113868357-113875166 GCF_001194135.2 Octopus bimaculoides
ACACACACACACACACACACACACACACACACACACACACACACACAAACATGCATGTACATACGTATATATATGTTTATGTGTGCGTGTGAGCATGTGTTTATGATTATTTCTATTTTCTCACTATTCTGCTTCGTTTGTAGTCATTCGACAACGTTTCTGACCATGAAATCATCTTCCATTTAATGGTATAGTGTTCTGTAAAATAACATTTAGATTATTTTATAAAATGAAATGTTGAATTTAAAACTGTTGTCCTTATTTCAAATACCGAACTCATGTTACTGTTAGATACTATTCTAATATTCTGTGGTTGCACCTTTTATCAAGTGTGACTGTCAATGAATATGAACTCTGGTCGTACTATATCAATCGTATGGCGTACAGTACCAACTCTTGGTCACTGTCTAATCTAAATATGTATATTTATTAAATCACCGTTCTGCTATTTAGATAATATTTAATGCATAAGTGTATGATATTTGAAGCTACTATCATTTTCATTATGATATTTTATTGGATCGTAGTTAATTTGTGGAGGTTTGTCCAGCTGCTTCTAACTTGTCGATTCATAATCATTGAAGTCGTTTATAGTTTCATTTTCAAATTTTCCAACACTATATGGCTTTAAGATATAGAACCTAATGTCAAACTATTGTGTTTAACATGATTTGTTTCTTGTATCTCTTATTACTACCCATCAACAAGATCCTAGTGTCAAAATTTTGTGACCTATTAATTTTAAATAAAACCTAATGCGTTTCGCTTTTTAAGTAACAAAACACCCTTAATTTAATAAATCACCTTCTTGAATTATTTTATACGATAGCAGCCAATGGAATTATTGCATGGAATAATTATCAATATTGCTTGAATATGAGGAAGTACTTTTCCTCACTGTTTGAGCGTATCCTTCTGCATTGGTGGATTCAATGAAATACTCTTCTTTGACCCGCCTTCCTATAATCTTACTTAAGTCTACATAGTTTTCGAAATGAAGAAGCTGTGAACCATGTCTTGTAGTGGTTACGTTGATAATCTCACCTGACTGGAAACCAACTTCTGTGAATTTCATTTCCTTTATAATTTTCTCTTCTTTACAAGGTTCTTCCTCATGATGGTTATGTTATTCCGTGTGTAGAGCGAATAGATTACATTTCTTCTTATAGATATGATGTAATGGAATCCATGGAGTTTAACATTTTCTTGAAGAATAAATATTTTTCCCTGCTACAAGGCTATCACTTCCAACATCATTTATTACTCCTTGCGAATCGTTAAAAGGTATTGCCATTTACTTGCAAATACTGTTTTATTAATAATATATATTAATAACACTGCGCATCAAAATAATTAACTGACTGAAATTAGTAGGATGGATTTAACAAATCATTGGAAGTTTACGTTCTTATATTAACCAGTATAAGAATTAATAAAGTATAAAGAATTTAGTTTTCACGCAAAACCTCATTTGCGACTTCACTTTTTCTGACATTTGTAAAGTTTATATCCAAACCCAATCCATTGTCATGTGGCTATCGATACTCTTTTTAGTGAGTGTGGAACAATACTAATGAATATTCATTAACATCTATGTATGTGTGTCATTTTAACAAGAATGTCCCGGAAAATTTAATTCGTCATCCAGTTTTCTAGACTATAAATATTTCAACGCTGATCTACTTAGCAAATGTACGAATATTATTTTATCTCACAACCTGATTCCCATGAATGCTCTACCGTTCAGTTAGATATTACTCTTTAGTTTAAATGATCTTACCATGAGATTTTTTACATTTCTAAAGCCTGGCTAGCAAATTCATAACCTTTGAAGAGTTGTTGCATGCATTAGAAAACTAATCTCGATGTTATAAGTTATCAGTGCCTAATTGCGTTGAGTTTAAATCAACTTAGATGAACTCAACCTCTAATTTCTCCCTATAAAATAACCATTGTCAAGGGATAATTGAAGTGATGAGGGATTGGCCCAGGAGCTGTTGCCTTAAATCAAATCGTTTCACACACACACACTTTTAAATCCTTCAAACTATTCTAAACTATGTACTAATGTATTTTATCAGATGGCTAACACGGTACAACGTCTGTGAAAGTTGATGTGTCGATTGAATATTTTTTAGAAAATTGTTTTCTTACTGTTTAAAATCAGTACATAATAGTGAAATGGCAATGTTTTATGCAACTATTCAGTAATGGTTTCATTCCATGATATAGGCTGTATAAATGTAATTATTAATTTATAAGAAGGAATGTTGATCTTACTGTCTGAAGTCGAAGTCAAATGAATAAGGAATTATGAAGCATATGAAAGTGTAAGGCAGCAGTATAATCAACGTTTGTTGATGGTTTTCTTTTGTTTGTTTGTTTGTTTGTTTGTTGTTTGAATGGCAGGTGGTGGTCGGGTAAAGTCTTATTTCTTGAATTAGTTGCGTAGAAATACCACTGAGCTCTTATAAATAATGAGGAACGCACAAAAAAAAATCACTTTCCATTAAATTAGTATAAATTTGAAAAAAATTCTCATTGAAATTATAATTACTTGTAAATTTTTATTTGATAAGGATTTCATTTAACTAGGTTCAAACACAATTTTGTAGGAGAGTCAGGAGCACTTAATAAACTAGTCGATAAAACTGACACTTATGTGTTATTGAAATTTAATTAAGTTTATCATAGAAACATGAAAGAGTAAGTCGACGACGGCTGAATTTTAAAGTCAATACTCATAAAACAAGAACGTTAGATAGCCTCTGTTTCGGTTTCAAATATTGCTGTTTTATCGAAATTTGCATTTCATATATTGTTCACTGTCGTCAATACGTCAACAAGAATTGCTCAATAACCACCATACTCCATATTGGACGGAATATCGTTTGTAAATAACGAACCTGGGTGTGTGTGCAATGAATAACTTGACATGCACACACACACACACACTCATTAAAACACTATAAATATAGGCTTGTGAAAGATAAATACGCCAAATGGATTTGAACTAAGAGCGTAAAAGAACTGCCATTCATTTTACCCAACATTCTATTGATTTTGCCATCTACTGTGTTGCTAACAATTAAATATTCAAATTATTTCCTACTGCCATTTTGTAATGATTTAAATCTTCCTTAAGAAACCTTTCTTCTGTACACTTTATATCTAACAATCAACAAATTCCTCATCTTCATTCATAACCAACGTATTTGTAGACGATGCAGCTAATTATCTCGAAGTAATATATTCAACTATCAAAAATGATGTCCTCTATGCTAATTCATCTATGTATTAGATGAAACCCTTTTAAATAATAAGGTTTGAAAAGCCTTTTGTTCAGCCTATTTAATATCCATAACAGTCCATCAGATATGTGTATTCATTTTACGTATGTGTTAACCCTTTGATTTCTGATTAGCTTCTCAACAGTCTGTAATCTTAAATTAGATTGGTTATGTTCAAAATCTAAATAATATATTACAGTTTAATTTTGGCTTCCGATGATAAAAGCCACTTTTAAAATCACTGTAAGATCATTTTGAAATTAGTTGTGGCTTTTTAAAGATGTTTGGATGTTCACTTCACACCCAGTATTCACCAGCTTCATTTGTTTATCCAAACTTTCACCTTATTTTAATGATTTTCTTTATTTTTCAACTAAAAAAAGGCCGTTGGATAAAAGAATCGATAGAGCGCTGAACAAGCTGTATTACAGTTATTTCCTTTAAGTCCTGAATTCAAATCCTGCCCTTTGTCTTCTCAGTGTAAATAAAATGAAGTACCAGTTTAGTACTAGGATCGATTCCAGCGACTCTGCTTCTCTTCTAAAATCTGTGGCCTTTTACCAAGTAAGAAGCCATTAGAAGGATTCCGTTGGTATTTTTTATCAGTTCTCTGTAGAAAATAAAAGCGAAATAAACTATTATTTTAATATAATAATCAGTGCTATGATGAGTGTCAACTGAGGTTTATCTAATGTTGAATAATCTTCTTTGATTTAACCATTTTATTGTATGTTTGGAACTCATAAAACACACTCATGCGTGTGCATACAATTGTACATACACATGCATACACGCTCGTACGCACACACACACACGCAAGCACGTACGTATATATTGGGTTGGCTACTAAGTTCCCGCTGTTTTTTAAAATTTAAATTGTTTAAAAGGTTTAATAAAAAGATAACTAATTAATCAATAATGTAGTCACCCTTGTTGTTTACAACTTCTTCCCAACGTTCAACAAGATTTTCAATATCTCGTTGGTAGAAATCACTCGATTTCGACTCGAAAATTGATCCAACCAAGCTCTCAATTGTGCATCAATATTGAACGAAACTCCGCGCATAGCATTTGAAAGAGATCGAAAGTGGTGGAAATCCGTTGGTGCTAAATCAGGAGAGTACGGCGGGTGTGGCAGCACTTCCCAGCCTTGCGTTTGAATGGCTTCCTCGGTCATATTGGCGATATGAGGGCGGGCGTTGTCGTGCAGCGAAGAATTCCATGCTGCCGATTAGGTCTTTTCTCTTGAATAGCCGTGTTGAGTCATTCCATCTGCTGAACATAGAGTTCCGCGTTGACCGTTTGGTTTCGTTCAAGCAATTCGTAATGGATAAACTCTTCCCAGTCCCATCATACGCACAGCATCATTTTACGCGGATGAAGATCTTGTTTCACGCGTGATGTTGCTTGTTTACTCGTGGTGTCGCTGTATTGATGTACAGGCACCATCTTTCGTTGCCTGTAACGATTCAGTAAAGAAATCGTTGCTTGTGTCCATGAATGACGAGCAAGCAAACCAGCGGAGATTGTGGCTCGTTGATTTTTGTTGTCACTTAAAGCATGCGGAACCCATGCTCCATACTTCTGAACCTTTTCCATCGAGTGAAGATGCTTCTCTATAGCAGTGTGGGAGCATTCCATTTTCTCTGCCAGAGCCCTTGTCGTTTGACGAGAATTTCCGTAAAATAGTTGGTTTAATCACTCTTCATCGAACTCAACTGGACGACCAGAACGAAGTGCGTCTTTGAGGTCAAAATTTCCATTTTTGAACAGGGCATACCAATCACGAGCGGTTCTTTCAGCTATGGCACCCTCTCCATACACAGCACAAATGTCGCGAGCAGCTTTTGCGGCCTTAGAACCTTGAAGCACAAAGAAGGAGGTGTCGAAAATGCTCGTTTTTCTTAACTTGACATTCCATTTTAATGATCTGAAAATAAACAAAAATTAACTAAAATTAACTAGAAAAAAAAAAAAGATTCCAAAATGATTCAAAATTAGATTTCTCGAAAAAAATAGACTCCAACATTTAAAAACGCAATAAATTCCAAAATTTAAAAAAACGTCGGGAACTTTGTTGCCAACCCAATACATACGCGCGCGCGAATAGACATGGATCTCCGTCGGTTTCGAAGGAGAATATTCAGTCATTCAATCAACTGAATTACTTGCTCATTGAAGTAGCGTGTACTCCACAGACACATGTACTGTTTAACTTAATTCTCAAGTTGAATCAACATAAGGCAGTGCGTCAAAGTTGAATATTTTATTTACCGGAACACTCCATCCGACAGACTTCCAATATGTCTAAATCCACTTCCACTCATAAGGGTTGGATGAACTCTATATTATGGTAAGCAACACATTCTCAAGATATATCGCAGTGGGACCGAACCTGGAACGTCATGATTGCAGAACTAACTTAAACATACGGCCATATTGTAGCCTTAAAATTCACTAAGTGATGTTTTTATTTTTCTTTCTGTATTTAGCATTTATTTTCTCTCGTCAAAATCCTGATATTGTTGACAACTTCAGTATAAAATTCCTCCGTGATCCTTTGATTCTAATACTCAGCTTATAATATATGGCAGCCAGATTATCTAGATATTCTATCTACAATTATTTATTATTCATACAAGTGTGTATAATACATCTCTCTCACACACACACACACACACACACACACACACACACACACGCACGCACGCACGCACGCACGCACGCACGCACGCACACACACACACACCGTTATTAGCCCTGAGAGATTCTCTCATATAGGCGCTTGTTGTATTAAAGCACACGCATAGATTCTCGTCTGTTACGATCTCTGCGTACTTTTATACACCAAACGCCTATATGAGAGGATTTCTCAAGGCTAATAACCCAGTCTTCGGTGTTCTAACACACCAACTATGTTAAGAGGTATATAAAGATTGCTTTTAGGTATTCATAATGCTTCCGTCACTAATAATTCATTTTCACTAAACCTACTGGCTATTTGCGACGTCGATTTTGAAAAGATGCTGATATTTTATATATCGTAGTATCTAGGTTTGGCTGGCATCCGGTGACCGGACGCTTCCATCTGATGATTTCCCGTAAAATGAAATCGCGTGATAAGGGAATTCCATCGCCCATGACAGACTATTCTCGTCTGTTACGATCTATGTGTGTGCTTTTTTACACCAAGCACCTATTTGAGTGGATCACAAGGACATTAACTCTGTATTCGGTGTATTAACAAGGCATCCATTATTAGTTGGATGTAAAGATTATCTTTTGGTATCAATACTGCTTCTCTCGCTAGCAATTAATATATATATTCATATATAAGTCTGACGAAGTCTAGTAAGTTGAAGCTTCGAAGTCACAGTCACCTCTCTTGTAAAAGTTTAATAAATATTTACTCTACTTATAAAGTATTGAGTAATTCTTAAGTTTAATATTAAATTGTTTTTATTGACATAAAGAAACAAACATTAAGTTATAGATAGACAAATAGATGGCTGGATATAT
>NC_068982.1:113875337-113877403 GCF_001194135.2 Octopus bimaculoides
CGAACCGATTTTCAAATGGCCGCAGCTCAATATCTTAAACGAATAAAAGAAAGTGGGGAAACAGGTTTGGGAGGAAAATAAAGTAATGTATTGAGTATTAATTTTATGTTATATTTTAATTGGTAAGACATTAATTTCATTGGTTACAGATTTTCAACAGACTATTGGTTCACTGCATTTCTGAGGGTGTCGGCGACATGGGAGTGTTACCGGTTTTTCTATTTCTTGCCGATATTCTAAAACCACGTTGTTGCTGAGTGAACTTTTTGCTTATCAGTTCTTATTAATATAGACGTAAGTAAGGTTATTAACTAAACAGTCATGCTTACGTCCACATTAATAACGACTGATATGAAGAAAAAAATATGAAAATATTAAGTGAATTAAAAGTGTGGTTTTCCATTAACCATGCAGTTTCCGCCTGTGGTTTGATCTCACTGGCTTCACTATTTTCAAGAATAGACCGATCGAATGTACTGAAGATAGAAATAATGAAGTTAATAACCTGAACATTTCATTCCATTCTCATTCGTAAGTACCCCGAAGTAAATATTTCATAACATTCTAAGACATTTAATGGCAATTACCTCACGCATTTTCGCGCTCTGCTGGATAAAGAAAACCGATGCATGTGCGGCGTAAACCACTGCAACCGGCTCGGTTAGATACGTAACGGAGTTTAAGTGTTCCTGATTCTGCCTGAATACAATTATGAAGTAAACGCACTGCTATAACAAGTCTTAATGGTCCAAGATACCCTTTAATGGGCTCATACAACTCCTCGTTCAGACTGTTAAAGTTTTGGTCTTTTGTTTTATCATTTTGTCAAGTAAGGAAGGTCAACGTTCATGCCATTATTTCTCAAGGTCTTCGTGACTGGTGGGAAGAAGGGGTGGTGTTATCGTCAAACTGGAAACCTATCTTGAATACTTGCAACAGAGTAAACACCATTAAAGGCAGTCAGGGACCAGGTGGTATAGTGAAATCGGTCCATGTATTAAGTCTACGACTCAAAAACTCAGACCGACTGAAAGACTTGGCACTTACTGACGACTTCTTAGATATTAGATACGCCGACAATCCTCGCTTCCACGATATTTAACTTAATAAACATTAACTTGTTCGAGGAATTATGTAAAATATGAGGTATGAAGATAAGTGGTGTAAGGTGCAAGATGATGTTAACTTTCAATTAAATGATCGCACTGGATGATTCTTATATATTTCTCAGTGCAATACCAAATGGTTCGCAAGGCTTTAGTTTACTAGCAATTACAGTGTTTGGAAAACTAAGAAACAAGTAAGCTATCATGCAATGACTCAAAGGTAGGCTGTAGATCACCTTCATTTTCCCAATCGCAAAATACACCTCGGAAATGTGAACCCTAAAATCAAAAGATAATCCAAGTTTTTGAATTGTCATGTTCACTGCCATCGAGATTTATTTTAATAAGAAAGGCTCTTCACAGAGCCTTATTATATAGGTAATACTGAAGGAAGAAACGGGAAAAGTCACGCGAATCTTGCTGACATTTTACCAAGAAACCACACCCCATACCGTACGGTATATATATTTATATATACCGTACGGTATATATATTTATATATAACGACTAAAACTCTACAGAGTTTCATGCGAATCTCCTATGGACTGCACCCATCTCTCTTCTGTCAAATCGCAGTATTGTCACGTTTGTTGACAATGTTCTTTCTGTCTACTATACTATCAATTCCGGCATGCTTCAAGATTCACTCTCTTCCTTCTGTGCATCAATGATTTGCTGTTACATCCAATAACACCCAATCTTACTCAGATGTTACTAATCTTCACTCCTCTCTCACTTTCCCCAACCGTGCATTATTCACTTGTAACCAACACCTTATACACAAAATTGGTTCCATGAAAAGAGACTTTGAAAGCATCTTATAATGAGTATACGCCTATCTTTTCTTAGTCAACAGTAAGAAAACGCAAACCTATTCATTGTCAAGGCAGTATTTTCATGCCCCTCAATCATAAGAATTATTATTATTATTATTATTATTATTATTATTATTATTATTAT
>NC_068982.1:113877413-113889908 GCF_001194135.2 Octopus bimaculoides
TTTTTTTTTTTTTTTTACTGATTACTTATTTCTTTACAAAAATTTCGACGAATATCTCACCTATTCTTCTACCAATATGTTTTTGAGTCATTTAACTTCTGACCAATTTATCATTCGGCCAATGTGTTTATTGAGGAATGTTCCCAAAGCTTTACACGTGTTCTTTTGTCCGTGTGTGTGTGTCTCTGTGTGTGTGTGTGTTTGTGCGCCTGCACCTGCGCGTTTTTATGTTATATATGAATGTCTATATAGACATGAATGTATGTATGTATGTACGTACAATATATTGATTGATATTTGAAACCCTCTGCCTGAAGTAAGTGGCTAAGTGAATCGACAATTAGCCGAGTTCTAAATTAAATACCATTCTTACATTACATTATTTACATTTGACGGATATTTGTCCTCATCTCCTTTGTTGTTAACACAATGTTTCGGCTGATATACCCTCCAGCCTTCATCAGGTCTTGGTGAAATTTCGAAACTGGGTTCTTATTCCTAAGGTATTTTTCGATGTTATTATTATTATTGTTATCATTATTATTATTATTCATGTCACTACCTGGAATCGAACTCGGAATCTTGGGGTTAGTAGCCCGCACTCTTAACCACTGCGCCATAATAATGTTCTTAATGAGCGGTCACCGATGGAAAAATTCGGCTAAAATGTTTTACAGTGTTTTGTTTCATCCCTCTAAGTTTGCGATTGTTCCTTATCGTGGTTCATGTCATCTTTCAAACCTGCAAAAGAAATTGATATTTATATGCATTGGCCAAGCACAAAGCCTATGCTTTATAGTTGGGAGAAATATCGGAAAATATACGTGTACCCATGTTTTCCTAGCTGTATGAACGAAATTGATTGAATGAACAGAATGAGCGCAAAAAGAGAATTTATTTCCTAATTATTTCCTTTACATCTATTTCATGTGTAACACACAGAGAAATGCCTGAATCAACGCGCAATTTGTAGCCTCTCGTAAAATAAGACTTGGTATTTTAACTCAAGGTGAGACCTGTTTTGTTCTTACGCTGCTTGGTTTCTACCGTCTTTCCAAAAAGTAGTGGACTTATGATAACAGGCTGAAGACTGGCTACAGCGGAATATTGGTTATCCTACATTGACAGGGTATGTCGTGTATCCTCTACACGCCCAGCATGTCAGATATCCCAACAAAGGTCATATCATCTGGTGTTGTACTGTCCGGCTACTCCGACCTGCAGGTGGGGATATGGAACAATCTGGGAATTTGCGAGTTAAACATCGACTAGTAAGACATCATATGAAACAGCAACCACTTCACTGACTTTCTCTGAAGATGCAAAGTGGTGTTCATTTTCCTTCCTTTTCTGGGTTTTTTAATTTTTTATTTTTTTAAATATAAACTAATCTGAAATGAATTTTGTATGACATCTGGCTAAGAAACCATTTAAATATGTTGAACCAATAAAGGAACCTTTCTGTGAATGTTCGACTTGCAAAAAATAGCTATTAAATTTCCCTCAAATCCAACGCTATCGTCTTAAACAAGAGGATACATTAAGTGATGAAGACGACGGAGAGTGTTTTCGACTGAGATACCTTAGATCATGGGTTTGCTGAATCAGACTAACCTGTGGTTGAACAACAACATGAATACCTGCTTAATACGCTAGTTTTCATTTTACATATGGATTGAGACATATTGATCCCAGTATTTTTGACGGAGAGGAGTTATGGGGGTGACATGTTGACAAAAAAGATAAAACTATCGGAACAAATAATGTATTTGTGTATTTATTGTCATCTCTGTGCGTCCTGAGTCTTTTTGATCACATTTCGAGCGTTAATAAAATAAGTACCTGTAATATACTTCAGTAATATAACTGTTCCTCATAAATATTGACTTTCTGACTAATTAAAGACATTTCAAGTTGTCATTAATGGCCAATTTTGTCTACTTATACGCTAATCAACTAAAAAGAAAAATGGATTGTGATAATATGATAATATTTCTGGTGTAAGTGTGTGAGAAGTTCTGTGAAATTTGGTACTAGGTAATTATTAGTCTTGTGTAAGAAGTGCAAGTAGGAATATATACGCAAAAAGGACTTGTAAGGTGACATAGTTTTCGAAAAAAGTATTGTTGATTCTGATATTAAAGTCTATCAAGAGAAAACTGGTAGATATAATGCTAAACAATAAAGTTTTATATGCTGTGGAGGTGATGAACAGAATTTTATGTTTAAACAACTCGATGGTGAAGAAATTGTAATGATGGGTTAAGAAAGGAAATAATTCCTGTTTACCATTGTATTTTAAATCATTAGTTTTATTTATTTGTTTCATAAATGATCAATGTTCAGACATATTTTCCTTGTTTCCTGAAACATTTTTATAAAAAAGAAAAAAATCTTCCTAACCTTATAATGTTACCCTACCATTAGTCAAGAAATGAGCTCAGTAAAACGAAACAATAATATGGTACTTCAAAAAATCGCCAGACAAGTTAGTACCTATCAATTTCGAACTATATTGATTTTATTTGTTTTGTTGCCCTTCCGTATTATACATCGTTAAAATAATCGTATGGGATAAAATGGATAAAATTAGAAAATATTTATTCACATCTAAAACTTATAATAAAACAATTGGATGAATCTGCTAGACAACATGATTTAAAACTACTTCTGACAATGTAATCATTTCTTTCGCCTTTTCAGGTACACAGATGCACTTGGATATCCACTTATTCCCAAATATTTCTTATTTTCAATTAATTTTTATTATTCTTCAATCTGTATCAGTTTTCTTTTTATCATATTGCTGTTTCTTTTATTCCACAGTTTGTTTTTTTTTTTAATTTTTCCAATCCTTCAATATTGCTATTAATTCGATCTACATTTTCCCCATATCTATTCTTTATAATTTCACAAAACTTCATCCTATGACGCAGTTCTATATATTTATATGTATTGCCTTTTCGTATTTACTAATATATTTACTCATTCCTTATAAATAGCTATTTCACATTCCTAAATCGAAGTAGGGGATGGATAAAATCATTTTACTTTTGTTCATCCTCTTTTCGATTTATGCTTCCAGCCAACATACAATATGTAATTTAAATTTACTCCGTTTTGCCAGATTTATTAAAACCTCTTTTACTTATATTTCATTGTTAGAGACATCAGTCGTAACAATATTGCATGTAAATCATTACCAATTAAACTAAGAATTTAAAAAAGAAAAAAAAAAGAAAAATATGCGTCATATATTTAAATCTGGTAATCTCAAAATATTCCAGTCATTGGTATTTTGCATTATTAAAATACTGTTCTTAGAATATGATCATTAATGAGTATCTATTGAAAGGTGATTATCTTATCTATGGTGATGTTTTAACACCACCACCCCACACACACACATACACATGTATATAATATGGCCATCAGTGTATCATACTAAATGTACACACACCGTTAGAAGGCATGAGGTTAATGAAATTGTCCGAGATGAAAAATCTCTTCATAGATTTGTTTTAAAACACGATATATATCGGCGCGAGACGGACATTGTCCCTGCAGTAACTCACGAGAGCGACACAGTTAGCCTCTTTTGAAGCTTGTCAATGTCGTGCACTTGATATACACACCTTTATACCACTGTTACATGATTCACTTCTTTTCTGTACATATTCAACTTGAACCGTTACAACTTTCTACATTTCTGTCGAGATTTGAACTAGAAAGATACAGAGACAAGTTTAAGAACTATAAATTATTTATTTCGACTCTCGAAATTGCTTAGATAAATATTTATTTCTGTATTGCCCACAGAGGGCTAAACATAGAGGGAACAAACAAGGACAGACAAAGGGATTAAGTCGATTACATTGACCCCAGTGCGTAACTGGGGCTTATTTAATCGACCCCGAAAGGATGAAAGGCAAAGTCGACCTCGGCGGAATTTGAACTCGGAATGTAACGGCAGATGAAATACCGCTAAGCATTTCGCCCGGCGTGCTAATGATTCTTATTTCTTTATTGCCTACAGGGGGCTAAAGATAGAGGGGATAAAGAAGGACAGACGAAGGTATTAAGTCGATTACATCGACCCCGGCGTGCTAACGATTCTGCCAGCTCGCCGCCCTGCTTAGATAAATATTACAGATAATGTTATAGGCTTATCCTATATATGACATTGTTTTGACTTTCTCTTCATATTAGAAGTACATACCTTGTAATAGATACAAAACTAGTTTCTATCAAGATCTCATCATCGTAAATGAATTTTTTCTAATTTAGTGCTCAATTTAAATCTGAGACTCCTATTCATAATTCTTACAAAAAAAAATGTATTTTTATGTGTTCGTAATTCTTAATTTACAACTCATACGCGCACTCACACACACACACACACACACACACACACACTTTTGTAGATAGATAGATAGATTGATAGATAGATAGATTGATAGATAGATAGATTGATAGATAGATAGATATATGTTGTTTAGTTTATTGTTTATGACAAGAAAGTCTTCAAGTCTAGATAGCAAACGCCCTAAGGGTGAAATATTTAAAGTAAAGTTGTTGACAATTACAACAGTATCGCTGTTTCACTCCTACGATCTTATGACAAGATACTGTGTGTACGGATGTATATGCGTAAGGGAAACTCATATTATCTGGGGCGTTTTGTTAGCCAACTATCATCCCCAAAGAGACAAACTTTTTGGGATAGAAGAAATTGTTCAATAAGTTTATATAGTTTTATATTTAGTGCAAATAGAATCTTATCGAATTACACTCAGTTGAGTCCGCTTAATTGCATATCCTCGATGATTAACATTCTTATACAATTATCCGAATTCACTCAAAAAGCAATAAATGTCTGTAGTAAAATATTGTGGCTGTATTATAAATGATTGCGCTATGTAATTAAACAAGAATTAAATTTTTTTTATATATTTATTGTATGTTTTATGTACACATAATTTACTATGATTTGCCTAGTTCAAACCATTTTTTTAATGATACGTATTGGCAACGCAATCGTTTGACTTCTTACAAGGTTTTGTAGCTCCCTTTGATATTCTTCAATTACCAAAGTTTATCTAGATTCAGGCTTCCTGAAAAACCCATCAATGGCTTCTATACATTTTCTATTACTCAGTTATAATAACTAGAATCATGAAGGTTAAGAAAAGTTTTATTGGATCAATCCTAAGCGAATGTTACTGATAATGGCAGCAACAAAATGACGCCCGTCCACTTCTTGATTAAAAACTACATTTTTACAAATTTTATCTGTGATGAAAATATATATCTATTAAAGAATATTTTTAATATGCAATGTAAATACGATATATATACACCGACGTCTGAGCTCCGTCAGTCTTTAACTCATGAAAATGGTACTTAAATACAATAAGCCGTTTTATCGTCGTTCAGTATTCATCATGAATACTGAAGCATCTCGACTCACTATATTCATACCAGATCAAGTAAATATCTAAATTTAAGAGACTTCAATTTAAAACTACTTGAACTTTTTTTTTTTTTTTGGCACTCCGTCGTTTACGACGTCGAGGGTTCCAGTTGATCCGATCAACGGAACAGCCTGCTCGTGAAATTAACGTGCAAGTGGCTGAGCACTCCACAGACACGTGTACCCTTAACGTAGTTCTCGGGGATATTCAGCGTGACACAGTGTGACAAGGCTGGCCCTTTGAATTACAGGTACAACAGAAACAGGAAGAAAGAGTGAGAAAAAGTTGTGGTGAAAGAGTACAGCAGGGTTCGCCACCATCCCCTGCCGGAGCCTCGTGGAGCTATAGGTGTTTTCGCTCAATAAACACTCACAACGCCCGGTCTGGGAATCGAAACCGCGATCCTATGACCGCGAGTCCGCTGCCCTAACCACTGGGTCATTGCGCCTCTACACAACTTGAACTAAATAGTGTACAATTAACCACAATTGGCTTTATTTGTGCGAACACTTCATCGGTTGATTTTCCGGAGAGCTAATGCTAAAAAGTTCGGTGTTTTGAAAAGTTATGCAAATTAGCGAAATATGCAATTATCAGGTACGAAAGTAAACGAAATCGACTGTACTTTGTTGTTACCTAGGCCAATAACAGATTTGAATACACGCCATTGTCAAACGATCGTATCCACACTCATTTATAATTTAGAAAGAAGTAATGTTTTTTACTAATGCAACGATAACTAAATAATGAACAGTTCATTCTAGACGAATCCCCTCTAACGTTTCACTCTAAACTGAGAGAAGGTGGGGACTGTATATGAATGCATGTATTTGTGATTACAAAAAAAATATGGTGATCTTTTGATTTATGAAAGATCACCAAAATGAAACGAATTGGAAGTGAACAAAAATAATAATCGTTAATACTCCATAATCGATAGAATTAAACTGAAAGATGCCTGATGTAAGAAAACGACATTTGTAAAATCAGATTTGGTGTCAAATGCGATTTATTTATTTATTGCACAAATTTATAGATTTAAATGTAATAATTCCATAAGGAAGTAATGTCTTTGTGAAAATGATGACAGGTAAACAAGTCTTGTAAATGAATTAAGAAAGGATTGTCTGAAGTTCTATGCCTTAATTTTTTAATGAAATTCTCATGACCTTTCGATTGTATTTGTATGTAACTTTGCGTCCTTGGATCTACGAAATGAACATCGGGGAAAAAACTGATTCACTTGATTGAAGAGTTTTATTTATTACCGATTATTGCCAATTTTCTTTCGTCTTGATCCATTGCAATTCCTTTCAGTTTGTTTCACTTTGTTGTTTGACATTAAATGTTCATAAATCGAAAGATCACTGAAACCATTGCGATATTTTATAACGGAGCTTCAAATTAACTCGATACGATTTGTTACCCATTATTCTTTCATTTACTGAAATTATATATTAGTGACAGTCGTAGTTTGGATGACAATCACGAGCCAGTTTAATTAATGATGAGCACAAACACAGCAAAAAAATTAGTACTCATTGGACAACATATATTTTTCCATTGAGAATAAAGGAGAGAGATAAGATAATCTTCGTCACTGACATTATTTCATTTGAACAATTTAAACGGAGGAAACCGTTTATAATTGATAGCTGTCAACTATAAAATGGTAATGGATCTAATTATAAAGCAACTATCTCTATTTTAGAATCACACCTAATGTGAATATGTAACATGGGATGCGCTGAACATTTGCTGTATTAATCTTTATTGCTGTGAGATGTAAGAGTACGCCTCGTTGAAACAGATTTACAGTTGAGTGTCCTTCCTTCCCAGTATAAGGAATATTGTTGACTAAAAGATGTTTCAATTCGAAGGCATTAGGTAGAAGTGAACAACTACCTTCAAGTGGAAAACGAAAACAATTCGTTGGGAAACTCTGGGAGATTAACAGGAGCTATTGAACATTGAGTTCATTTAAGGGTTAAAAAGAGATAGTAGAAGCAGCAGTAGCGAAAAGTTTTTATCATTTCATTGTACGTGCATGTATCATGCACAAGTAGTGGCATCTGTTTTCCGGACATGTATACCTCTGCATAATTTGATTGGCATATATTTTTTTGAAACGTAGAAACCTTAACAGCTTTTAATTTCTACTCCTATCTCGACTTTTTCAGCTGTTGTTTAGGATATTAAAATCGCATGTGTCTACATCATGTGTGTGTGTGTGTGTGTGTGTGTGTGTGTGTGTGTGCATGCATGTGTGCGCGCGCACACAACATACACATGGATGTAAGGGAAAAAAATGTGTTGGAAAAGTTTCTGATCGAAATCGATGTTTGAAATCTTGCTATATTATTATAGTATCGAATGAAGGCGCCGAGCTGACAGAATCGTTAGCACGCCGGTCAAAATGCTCTGCGTCATTTCGTCTGTCTCTACGTTGTGTGTTCAAATTCCGCTGAAGTCGACTTTGCCTTTCATCCCTTTCAGGGTTGATAACATAGGTATCAGTTGAGCATTGGGGTTGGTGTAACTGACTTACTCCTCCTCCCGAACTTGCTGGTCTTGTGCCAGAATTTGAAACCAATATCATATAGTATCGATGTGCACTGTGATTATGAAGAGAAGCTACTATGGTATTACTGGTATTAGTATGCAATCTTGGCAAAGTTGTTAAAGGCTTTGAATTATTTTCAACTTCGGTAGTGTTTGAAAGTGAGAAGTGTTAGAGAAACTCCAGTTTAATATCATCAAAAGACTGCGCAAGAGGTACAGAATAAATGTGACCTTTATATAACTTCGAGAATCATCTTTTTATTATCTGGCCTTTCTTGAGAAATAATTCGAAACTTATCTTGTTTTTAGTTGATGTACTCATACACATGAATAATAATAGACTTAGTGAGTAATCGAGAAAGAAATTGTACTCTGTAATTATAAATGTAGATGTATAAGAAAACAAAATAATAATAATAAATGAATGTGGAATCTAACAATACAAATGCCACGTTTTTGTCTTGACTTCTTTTTTGATTCTGGCAACAAATCAGATGTTTTCTGATTAAATCATAAACTACATTTGAATAGGAAATTACCGCAAAAACTTACATGAATCCTTTCAGTGCTCAATTAGCGAATTGTTTTATTAGTTTCCTACCTTCCATTCATAAATGGTCGAACACAAATTTTGTGCTGTAGTCTACAGTCCACAAGAATTCTTGGGTACCAGATATATCGATATGGTCACATAGAATGCGTTTCTTCTGGAAGAGTGTTTTTCAAAACAGACCTCCGATATCTATTAAGTAAGCCAACTATAACTGTTAAACTTTAAGAGTTTTTTTTTTGTTTATTTTCTTTTTTTGCTTTTTTTCTATTGATAGCGAGTAATATATTATTCAATCACATCAACTACAGTTATACATTATAAAAACTTCGTTGTTATTATTTTGTCCTAAGTCAGCCTCGTTCCTTTAGACATTTAATCTTAGGTGTTTCCGGCTATGATCATCTCACACTGTACTTAGAACTATATTATTCAATGCCTCTTTCATTTTTTTTTCCAGTTAATAGGGCGTAATTATTGAAGATTTGATTCTTATTTCTAGCAGATCGAGTGTTGGCTCATTTAAAGTATGTGTGTGTGAGGGGGCATGCCATAGAAAACGAAATGAATACGATGACAGTTTATCGTTTTTTTCTTTTTATATTACTATTACCTAAATAACAATAGCAATCGTAGTTGGAAAGTGACGTGGGACAAGTAGCCTACTTTTGTTGTTTGTTTCTTCTCCCTTTTTATATTGTTATTTTGTTTTTATCTTTGAAAACTATTAAGGAGGGAAAAATCAAAATTCTCTAAGAGCTATTATCAGCGAGGGTTTAGCCACCTTCGAAAGTTTTTATTATGTTTGTTTTTTAATCTCATACTAGACAAATATGTTCAATTTATATTGTTTGACTGTTTGACATCTATTTTATTTTCGTGTTTTCTTTTCTTTTATTGATTGAATTTAACCATTGACATCTGTGTCACATTAAGTACAAGTTTCCTTGGTATATTTCAATTATTATGTCGGTAAAAACAAAAGAGAAGGTAGTGTCTTTGAA
This sequence comes from Octopus bimaculoides, assembly GCF_001194135.2. Classification (NCBI taxonomy): domain Eukaryota; kingdom Metazoa; phylum Mollusca; class Cephalopoda; order Octopoda; family Octopodidae; genus Octopus; species Octopus bimaculoides. The sequence goes on from NC_068982.1 coordinate 113,887,004, forward strand.
TGTTGATGTTTAAATATATTTTTTTTATTTCCTGTTTACAATGTGTCTAACTTCACTTAATAAAAAAGAGAGATCTGCCTAAATTTTATAATTAAAATAGTTATAAAATACATGGAAATTTTTTACAGCGTACGAGTCGTAACAGAATTTTTCTCTTTAATTTATCACCTCTCTACTGTTAGCTTCATCGTTTTATCACCATTACACTGACACATTTATCACACGACGTTTTTATTTTTTATCCATCACTATTAAGCTGTTAGCCCGAATTTAACAACTATTTACTTTTTCATTGAATTTAGCGCAACCCCGGTTTTTCCCACATATATATATATATATATGTCTTGAATGTATTACTCTTCTACTTTTACTTTCATTTACCACTACTATTATAACAGCAATAAGCAAAGATTTATCATCACTGTTATGTAACCATGTATTTTGTACAGCTCTTATAACGTTACCAGGTGACTGTCAATACTATATTGTAAACATGCATTTCCAAGTCTTTATTTTCGGAGTAAGTCATTACATGTAAACTATACATTGGTTGATCTTTGTTGTAACTCTCATGATTCAGAGAATTTGAACTTTGATTATATATGAACCTGATTAATTGATTATGCTACTACACGATATAGTGTAATCTGTTATTTAGTACTACTGCTATATAATCTATATTAATAACCATTGCATTGTTGGAAGGCCACTAAAAGTTTTATCTGCACGCAGTGTGCTCAACGAGGCGAATCAGCCTAGCCGAGTACAATCTACGAACTTGTACCTTTGAAACAAGTTGAACACACTACTGCGCGTTAGTGAAACATTATTTAATGTCACAATGCTCGTGAAAATTACATTTGTGAACTGGTACTTTGTTGCTGTATCTAGTTACAGTTTAAATGAATTGGATCATTCAGTTTCAGTGACTTAGTCACATGCTACATAAACTCAACGTTTTTAACTGCTGACTTTTCAATTTGTTTTTTAACTTCTTGTACATTCAACCCATGTGGCTTTCAGACATTATACTGAGGTGTAAGCAAACAGCAGTCTCTAACGTCGTATAACTACATAAGTTTGTTAATTTGTGGTTTATCTACATATCAGTAATATCAAACTGAAATATTTAACTGTGCGAACTATTTCCTTTCATATGCTAACCACAACAATAACTCGCATATTCTTGTCAGATCATTCTCATTAGCATTATCTTCAACTACCACAAATCCCCATCATGATCGTGATTATGATCATCACATCATCATCACCATCATTACAAATATTTCTGCTATAGCTCCTCGTACTTAGATTTCCTTTTCGTTTGGTAATGTATGTTACAAAAAAAAAATGCTGCCTGTATTTGATTTTAAAACTTTGGATTATTTTTGTCACCACTCTGCCGCTCTCTGTCGTTATAAATCCTATCTCTGCATCAGAATGTATAGTACGCTATTTCACTAATGTCTACAATAGATATTATCGTACTATAACTCAAATGAACGCCTTTAACAACACCAGGTTATTCTAAACATCATAACGTACGTTATCTTTCTGTCTAGATCGTATACTGCCAACATCATAAAAGGATTTTGATTTCATTAAACACAATGAAAATATTTGAGCATTGATCTATTGTTGATTCTACAATATTATTTCCTCCCCTTTCTCTCCCTCCGACTCTCTTCTTTAATAAGAGAATATATGCCATTTTTGTGTCAAGTGCGGCTATTTGGTACTTATAGCACATCATCTAGTATCGGATAAAGTTTTGATGCATTAAGAATTTATGTTGCATGGTATTTCATATACATATATTTGTCTATATGGTCAACTACATAACACTGCGCAACTCAGTTTTTTCTCTTAGGTCATTGTTGTTCATCTATCTATCTATCTATCTATCTATCTATCTATCTATCTATCATATATATATGTGTGTGTGTGTGTGTATGTGTGTGTGATTTTATATATGAAAACAAAACAAAATGAAAAACCCAACCTCTGAAACACAAGATAAGAACTACTATAAGAAGATATTTAAGAGTAGAAAAAATCCACCTCCTAACCCACTACTAGAAAATTTCGAAAAAGGGCTATTTTATCTCATAGCCAATGTGAAATACAAGGAACATCCACTTCGGAAAAATTTACATCTAAGAAAGCTTAAGGAATTCATCAAGTCAATACAGAATAAACCGGGTATTCTAGTCCCTGCTGACAAAACTGGAAATTTGTACAGACTGGATTATACTACTTACAAAAAACTGATCATGAAGGAACTTAACTCCAAATACAAAATAACCTCTAAAAGAAATCTATCGGAGATTAACTTAAAAATTAAGAAAATTATGCAGGACTATGACTTAATTGATAGAACTGAACCACTGGTTCCAGCTGAGCCTAGGATTAACTTGAAAGTCCACAAGAAAAACTTCCAGGATAACCCGACTGTGAGACTAATTTGCCCATCTAGGTCTGACATTGGCAGACTTAGTAAACTTATACTAGACAATATTTTACCTCTTATAATTCCTAATTTATCCTTAAAGTTATGGAATAATACCAAAGAAGCACTAAACTGGTTTAAATCTATTGACAACACTGGTAACTTTTCTTTTATTCAGTTTGATATAAACAACTATTATTCTAGCATATCCCCTATTCTACTAAATAAGGCTCTCATTTTTGCTATGAATCGCTCCCTCATTACTAAGGATAAGATAGACATTATTTTGTTAGCTAGAACTATTATTGAATTTGATTGCAAGCTCTGGACTAGAGCCGATACCCCAGATAATTTTGATGTACCAATGGGGTCGAGCGATTTGGCTGAGGTTACGAATCTAGTAGGGGCTTACCTCTTATATTGCTTAAACAAAGAAATCCCGGAGCTAAAAGGCGG
>NC_068982.1:113890008-113894737 GCF_001194135.2 Octopus bimaculoides
ATCAAAGGCATGCATTACATGCCGTAATCATTTTAACTAGTTGGCTACTAAAGACTAAGTCATTGATTCCTGAGTCTGTTTGCTCGCTTATGTACGCTGTCTTAATAAATTATCGATTATTAAAATTATATTGTCATTCTTCACATACAAGGTGTTTGTTTTATACCAGCATATGTTTAATATATTCGGTAATGTACCTCAAGCTATTGCTCGTTCCGTTGTCCTTTTTCAAAAGACGTGTAAGTTCTTTTGTATACCATAAAAATTCAGCAGCCACGTGGATACAGGAGCTTCGTTACATTGTAATATCTTCAGGCACACTTTTTAGAAGTCAGTGTTGAACTTCCAATAGAATGGAATGTACAGTTTGAAGAGATTAAGTACATAGGTGACTTCTCTCACATTGAGGCATACCTCTCGGTATGAATAATAATGACGCTATTGTAGCATTTTAACTATTGGCTCTTTCCCCAAATACATGCGTTCATTGCGTATAAATGTATGTGTGTATGCATGTATGTATGTACGCACGTGTATGTGTGTATGTGTATGAATATATCTGTGCACACACATACGTATATGAATACATATAAACATATATGGGTGTATGTATGTAAATATTTATATATATATGTATATATATAATAAATAGTAAATAATATATAATGTATATATATATATATATATATATATATATAATAAATAGTAAATAATATATAGTATATGCGTATATAACCATATATATATATATATATATATATATATATATATATAATAAATAGTAAATAATATATAGTATATGCGTATATAACCATATATATATATATGCATATATGGGTACAGGACATCACCAACAGTGCAAATAACATGAAATACGTAAACGAACAAGTTAAATACGTAAACAACGAGAAAAAATGGAAATCAGGACAAGTAAACACAGAGAAAGGACCCTTCATCAGTTGTTGGCTGTCTATCTACTCTTAATTTTGAGCATTCAACGGCAATATGACTCTTCAAAGACAGTTGTTCCTATAGATTCTGAAATAAAATTCAGGATTTATGGTGTATCAAAGTTGGGAACAAAAACATGACAGTGGAAACATGAAAGAAAACCGAACGAAAACAAAAATGTAGGGTCGTTAGACCAGAACGAGAGGAAAATAGTGAATGCTGTGAGAAACATTTTTTTGAGAAGAGAAAAGGTAAAAGAGAGAGAGAGAGAGAGAAAACACGTCCGTTCTTTTGAACGTCCGTGCAGTATAAGAAAGATGGTCACGTGAGGAAAAGAAGGATGGGCGATGGTCACGTGTGATCAACGTGAGAGAGAAAAGGAAAAAGGGGAGAGAGAGTTAGAAAATGGTGAAGGAGGGAGGGGAGAAAAGAGAATTAGAGAAGAATGGGAGAATAAAACAATAGAGAGTCGCATCAAAAAGGTGAATATAAACTTACTTGGAAATGGATATATATCATTCAATTATAGCAGTAGTTGAATAATATTCTTAATGCCGCAATTTACTCACATGCAGCATCTTTCAGAGTTTGTCGCTAATTCAGTTCTCAACCAAATTGAAAACTCTTAACATTTTTGATGAGGATAAGTCCCGAGCTACATATTAGCATTAAAAGAATTGAGATTTGGCCCAGTAGAAAAAAGTTTACATCAAAATTTGTAGTAACGTTATAGAATAGTAAATAACGCTCCCAACCATGTTTAGATCTAAATAACTTTTTTACTTTAAAAACAAAATATGTTTATCTTAGCGTTCAATGATAGAAGAAAGCATGAGGAATTTCATAGTTTTTGTCCCATGCAAGAAAAATTTGTATCAAAAAAGTTGAGGTAAAATATAAGGCAAAAAATTGGATTTAAGTATAATTAACTTTTTTATTTTAGAAACAAACTATATTTTAATTAAGCTTAAATGATAGAGCTCAATTCAAGGAATTTCATGCAATGAAGCTTTGAAAGAAAAAAAGTTATTAGTGTTTGTTTCTCAAATTTGAGGGTGATAGTATAGTTCTATACTTTTTTTAAATATAGTTCTATAAGGGGACTTTTAATATACGTCACCGGCATCATTGAGGTAAGGAAAAAATTATCAACGACACCGCTATTTGACACATTATTAATTAGCATAAATAGCATAGCCTGGAAAAAACATGGAATATATGCAAAAATGCGAGCAAGAGAAATAATATTCTTAAGATTATAAATCTGGAAACGTTCATAACTTATTACATCTGGTAAAGTACAGAACAAGAAAACTGTTACTTAAAATATTTCAGCTAAGGATAAAATTTGAATATTAAACATTATTTGATCTTAATTTACAAAGTAATATAATAATTAAAAAAGGTACCATCATTTTGTTAAAATATTGACACACTAGAATATTTAAAAGATGAGAGCAAGAAGTACCAATATAGTTAAAATTTTATGCAAAATAGAATAGTATATATGGTAGGCAAATTTATTATGTAAAAGATGGGCAATGGGTCAAGACTAAAAATGTGAAGACTTGGCAATAGTTTTGGCAATAACTCAAGCAAATTTTACTGTGAATCTGTTGTTACTGGTAGATTTTACTGTAATAAATAACTAATTTTTGTATTATTCTATTTATCGTACTAATTATACACCACTATTATTTTTTATGGGCTATTTTCAAATTTCGAATTATCAATTAATAATTAAAACAATGAATTCTTTTAAAGTACAAAAAATATTTTGAGTTTTTTTTTTTTTTTTTTCTTAATAGAAGTAACAAGTAATAACAAATAGAATAGCATGTAATAAAATTTTTAGTTTTAATGAAAGCTAATATTTTCTAAATCTAAATATTTTATTTCAAATTTTATCCTGAGCTGAAATATTTTGAGTTTTTCTTGTTCTGTGCTTTACCAGATGTAATAACTTGTCCTGAACTTTTCCAAGTTTATAATCTCAAGAATATTATTTCTCTTGCTCGCATTTTTCCATATATATATATACATGTATGGGTATATGTATGTGTATCTGTCTATCGATGTATAAATAGATAGATATTAAATTTAATTAGAGGATATGTTAACTTCGTGAAGCGATGGTTTCACCCAAGGAAATGCAGGTTCAATACCTAGTATCTTGGGGGGAACGAAATTCCCTTAAAACACTAGGTATATATAAAGCATATAGTTTATATCTATTTAAAAGAAGAAAAGAGAAGAAAATGGAGATAAGGAAGTATATAATTGTTTATTATTAACAAATTGGTCATCTTCACATCTTACAGCTATTTCAATTAATGCTCAATAATTTAATTACAAATTTTTACATTAAATTTACATTACAGACTGCTGCAATGAATTGATAAGCCCACATAACAACACCCAAAGATAGATATTTTTTCCTGTGATGAAATTATACTCATGTCACATAACTGTAAATTTAATGTACAAATTTGTAATTAAATTATTGAAAACTAATTGAAACAGCTGTAAGAAGTGAAGACGACCAATTTGTTAATAATAGACAATTAACTTTCTTATCTCCATTTTCTCTTTTCTTCTTTATAGAGAGAGAGGGAGAGCGAGGTACACCCCCTCGGGCAAAGTTGTTTATAGAAGACCAGCTGTTATCCATGCATAGCAGTCTTCCTTTTCCATATTACCAATGTTATAGAAGGGCCGATAGAGCTTGGCGCCAGTGAGGTTGCTACTCATTTCTACACGTGAGTGAACTGGAACAATGTGAAAAAAGTGTCTCGCTCAAGAACCCGGTCCGGGAATCGAACTCATAACCTCACGACCATAACCCCGACGCTCTAACCGCTGAGCCATGTGCCTTCACACACACACGTATCTGTGTGTGTGTAAAACATCCCCGTTAGTTTTAAAGCTTACCACGATTGTAAATTATTCTTCTGATAACTATGTGTGCTGCCTCGAAAGGGAGAAAACCTGGTCATGTTTCAAAGCTTTTTGGCTTCTTAACTAGCTGTGTACCATCTTTACTTACCGACAAATATCCTGCTTGGAAACCTATTGCCTGGAATTGGAAAATAGACAGAATTTGCATTCGTCAGACTCTATTATCGATGACCAAAACACGTTGCAGAACTACTTAGAAAGTTATATCCAATAAAATAATATAAGCATTTAAAAAACCTACTATAAAATACAATAAAATTATTTGAAAAAATATTTGAAAATATCTATATAACTTGCCTGTTATTAATCTGTGGGGAAAAAAGAACGTGTTTCTGCGCTGGTGGGGAGTTTATAGAGGCTATACCTAATACATAACTCCACCAGGCTATTTATCTTATTGTTAATAAAATAGAAAAATAAGATGTCTTGCAAGCAACTCGCACGTGCAAGTGCTACCAGTTGAGAACTCCGCATACCGGAAGCCAACAAGTGTATGGGGTCATCAGGAGAGAATGCTAGATCAACTGGTTATTAAAAACAAAGCTCAATTTATGTCAACCATACAAGACATATGCACCAAATACGTGCCATATAGAAAGACCAGCAAACATGCCAATAGAATTCCTAGAGACAGGAAAATCCTTATGAGACACAGAACAAAGGTCTCAAACCAGTTAAATAGAGAACTGGAGGATAGGAAAAGGGCTAAATTAAAACTAACACTGTTAGAAATAGAAAACAAAATTAAACTCTCCCATGAAAAGGAGAGAGCAGAGAAAGAGAAGAGAGCAGTAGAAAGCATAAAAACAAACCCCAAGGC
>NC_068982.1:113897770-113906457 GCF_001194135.2 Octopus bimaculoides
TAAAATTAACAATTAACAATTTTGCCAAGTAGTTCAGTATGAAATAAACCTTTATCGGTAAGACCATTTATCATCATAAATATAAGGGATTAGCAATTGAGTTGCTTCTCCAACATACTGAAAATTCAGAAACAGCAGTCAAAGAACTACTGATTCTAAACTACAAATTTTTCTCTAAAATGGATGGCGATATTTATGGCACACATAGAACAAAAAACCGGAGGGAAAAGCACAAACAAAACAAGCCTTTAGTTAATTGGGTACGAATCGTTTCATGGTTAAGCGAATTAACTAAAGGCTTGTTTTGTTTGTGCTTACACACATACATATATATGTTTGTGCTTTTCCCTCCGGTTTTTTGTTCTATGTGTGCCATAAATATCGCCATCCATTTTAGAGAAAAATTTGTAGTTTAGAATCAGTAGTTCTTTGACTGCTGTTTCTGAATTTTCAGTATGTTGGAGAAGCAACTCAATTGCTAATCCCTTATATTTATGATATATATATATATATATATATGCATATATATACATATATGTATATATACATATATGTACATTTATATATGTGTATGTTTATATATGTATATATATATGTGTGTATATATATGTGTATAGATATGTGTGTATATATATGTGTAGAGATATGTGTGTATATATATGTGTATAGATATGTTTGTATATATGTATATAAATATATGTATATATATGTATATGTATATATGTATTTATATATACGTATATGTATTTATATGTATATGCACGTATATATATATATATATATATTTATGTGTATACATATATATGTTTGTGTATATATATATATGTTTATATGTGCGTATGTATCTCTACATGTATATTATTTCTTTTTGTGTGTATATATATATATATATATATATATATATAGAGAGAGAGAGAGAGAGAGAGAGAGAGAGAGAGAGAGAGAGAGAGAGAGAGGCGCAAGCGTGGGTGTTTGGTAAGAAGCTTGCTTACCAACCACATGGTTCCTGGTTCAGTCCCACTGTGTGGCACCTTGGACAAGCGTCTTTTATTTTAGCATCGGGACGACCAAAGCCTTGTGAGTGGCTTTCGTAGACGGAAACTTGATGAACCCGTCGTGAATATATATATTATATATGTATGTGTGTAAGTATGTCTGTATTTGCACCCGCGTGTGTGTATGTGTGTCTGCTTTGCCCCGCTATCGCTTGACAATGCTGGTGTGTTTATGTCCCCGTAACTTAGCGTTTCTGCGAAAGAACCAATAGGATAAGTACTAGGCTTAAAAAGAATAAGTTCTGGAGACGATGTTTTCGACTACCACCCTTTAAGTCGGTGCTCCAGCATGGCTGCTCTCAAATCAATGAAACAAGTAAAAGAGTAGAGTGTATATAAACAATGGCAGCAATTTATTTTGAACATATTGAAGCTACTGTCAAAAACAATAACAAAATATTTAACTTTACACAAATGTTTACTTACGTACGCACACACGCACGCACGTGTGTTTGTGTGTAAACACTTGGGAGAAGGAGCCTTGAGGTAGCGTCCTGCGTGATGTATATAATATTTCAGTAGAGACTTACAAATATAACATGGGAAATGAGATTACTCCAGCAATTTTAAGACAATTTTAAGATGTCAAGTCTAAAAACAGGAAACAAATGGACATGACTCCCACAATAACAACTCCTCCAGATTTTTGGAGTATTGAGACAATGCGGTTTTATGGGGACCTTGCCAACTGTTGAATGCTGCTGAAAGTTATATCTTTCTGTCACCCCGTCCATTTGTCTGTCTCTGCGTGCGTGCAGACATGCCCAAGCATAAGTACACTATCATGAGCTGAGGGGAATAACTCAGAGTAGCCAGTGGCATGAATTTGGATAACAAAGAGGAATGACGCTATATTAAATAACATGCAAGGTAACTTCTAAATTTACTGAAATTATCTTCGCTTTGAGAGAAAGTAAACGAAAATCTGGTGCCAGTTACGACCGACTCCGAAAGAGAAGGGGAGATAATTTCAATAATCAAAAGTTTCCTGAGGACTAACATAATATGAGGATCTTTTTTTTTTTTTTTCTTCTGGTATAAAAGAACATTTGGGAACAGCTGTTTCTGCCTGCACATACACACACACACACACACACACACACACACACACTGTCTCTCTCTCTCTCTCTCTCTCTCTCAACGCATGATAGTGTACTTGTGCTTGGGCATATGTGCGCGCACACAGAGACCGACTGACAAGCAAACAAATGGACGGAGTGACAGAAAGTTTAACCTTCAGCAGCATTCAACAGAATTTACCATATCTGACGGAATATAAAGTTCACTTTATAAAATACACCCTATATCTAATGAACAATATCAGTGTTATAAACACAGGTAAATCGTAGCTTAAGAAAGAGCCCACTAAAATTAATGCGTTTTATAAGCGAGTGCTTAATGCTTAATGAGCCATCAAAATCCGTGAATGCATTTTTTTTTTTTCTATTTGAGTTTTTCATTTATAGAAGGGGTTATAAAGAAAGCTCCATCACCGAAGTTTATACAACAACAATGAATAATTAAAAGTTGAATTTTGGAAAGATCTTACTTATTTTTATTGTTCCAGCAACAGATTGTATTCGCGAAGTTTATGATAACTGGTTGCTTTCTTTACTTTATAAGTTTTAGAATTTTAGGAATATCACTTAGACATAGCAATAAAGCCAAATGTACCGATACAGGACCTATAAGCGGCGAGATTCCGCCGGTACCTAACCATAGGATCTTCTTTGAGTCATGGGACCTTCCTTGGGTCCCATGACTATGAACAACTGTGAAGATTTACATGTTGAACTTTAGAAAAGTTTTGCATATATAACCTATACATTTATTGTTCGGTCAATAGATTATATTCGCAAAGTTCGTGATAGCTGTTCACTTTTTAGCCTGACAAACGAGCATTTTCAGATTTCCAGTTAGACATTTTAATAATCGAGCCAAAGACATTAATAATGCAAGTAGACATGTGAATTTATGATCTGTGTAGGGGAGCTGTAAGTTTCATAGCTTTTGTTTGTATCTTGAGATGGGGGTTCAATCTGTACACTGGTCTGGAGCTCTGAAACTTTGAAGGACTCCGTGACGATCTTTAAGAATACTTATAACTTCAAAGCAATTTTGTTCCGATATCCCAGATTTCTTTCGGAAACCTAGTCCATAATATTCTATCTCAACTACGTTTGAAAGAATTGTTCACATTTAGTGGTCAGCTCATCTCTGTAACAGTACATTTCTCTTTTTGGTCTCAAACAACAAACCAGATCTGATTTGTTGTTTATATTTGATGAAGGTTTCATTAGTAATATTCCGCCTGTTCACAAGTATCTATGGACTCAACAACAAATGTTGTATGTATGTGCATGTATATTTGTAGATATGCATGTCATTGCGTATATGAATCTGTGTAGTTTGACAGTGTACATATACATGTGTTTGTATAGTGTGTGCATGTGTGATTTTTGTGTGTCTGTTCATACCAGAAGTTAAATTTATAGAATGTTTTACATACTTCTACAATTCATTACTCTCTTGTAAACTTTAATTTTCCATTTAGTTGAGTTATTTCTGCTTTTGTCGATGTCCCAACTTCTGAAGATTGATGCTGGAGGCTGTTGCAAAACCGTGTGTGTGTGTGAGTGCTCTACATTGGCGCAAGTGTGTACGTATAAAACAATCTTGTTCGGTTGTTGTTTCTTTAATTTTTAATTTTTTTTTGTAGTCATCTTGAGTTTTTTGTTTTGTTTTTTTCCAAATTTCTTATAGTGTAAATGTATAGGAGATACTGGTTCTACATTTTCGACACTTGACTGTTTTCAATGTTACCTGTTGACAGCAGCAATGACTTAGCACTTTCTCGTTTAGTTCTAAATTATATCCGCATAAGTTTGGAGTGGCTATATTAAATTCCTATGTTCAACGATTGCCATTCTTTAATTAACAGGAGGCAAGTTGAATCAGTCCATCCGTTACTTACTGTTAGCTCTCTCTCTCTCTCTCTCTCTCTCTCTCTCTCTCTCTCTTTCTCTCTCTCTCTCTCTCTCTCTCTCTCTCTCTCTCTCTCTCTCTCTCTCTCTCTCTCTCATACTTGCACACACACATGTGTGTGCATATATATGTATATGTGTGCGCACACATATATATGTAAATATAGTCATACATGCGACCGAGTAAGACCGCTTCTTAGAATCAAGAGTCCAAGAAGTTCCTCTGCGTGAATTTGAGTGGATAAAGTATTGCACAGCACTCGACCCATTTTTCAGCGCAAACAGCTGTAACACCAGTGACATCACAAATATTGGGACGACTTTTTTTTTCTGGAAACGAAAACTAGGGGTTGTTCACGCGCAGTTGTCAGGATACTAATTAACCAATAGCTGGGACCCTGGCAAGCGCTTACTACTCCGGGTCAGAGTAAACCTGGGAACAAATGCAATCGTGTGTGTGTGCAGTTTCATGTACAAAAGGAGATACATTTATGAAGTATGTTAATGTAAATTTTTAAGCAAACGTTCTCAAAAATCTGTCAAAATTTGACTCTGGGATGGCGACTCGCATAACGTGTGACACAAATAATGCAAAACCGAAATAATAACAAAAAATAAATCAAACGAAGGAATGATGTTTATTTTCCTTTAAAGACTATGAACAATCAAAACAGTTAACAGAATGTTCACTAATGTAGAATACAATGTTTTTGTATATTTATTTCCTTCTTGCTATTATTATATTTAGTTTCACATCTTTGCTACTGGAACATTTGTTTATGTGTAACAAGAGTAGTGAAGCTGTGTTGATTGCGGGTGCTGGTATGGTGTTAACCTTGAAAGTACAACTGGTACATTACAGGCTGTAACTTTCAATCACTTTATTCCATACAGCTTAGGTAATTTCGTGCAAGTCTTCAATTTTGCTAAACTATAATTTTATTCTATTTTATTTATTTATTTATTTATTTTATTTTCTACTATTCTTGGCCCTTAGCCATCACTCACAGCTTTCTTCCACTTCATTATCAATCGCACACGTGTATGTATGTGTATGTATGTATGTGTATGTATGTGTGTGTGTGTGTGTGTATGTGTATGAGAGAGAGAGAGAGGTTAGAATATGTTTGGATTTCCCTTATTTCGTGTTAACCCTCTTCACAATAAATGGCTAAAGAAGAAAGAAAAACATTCCAAGAAACGCTCGCTGGATTTCTTTCTCATTTAGTTCTCTCTGATCAAATTACTTACCCTTTATTGTTGCCGAGTTTTTCTACCTTCTTGAAGCCCTTTAATTACGATGCTTGGCATTTCCTCGTTTCCCCTCTCCCCGCATTTCTTCCAACCATACACACGCACTTTTTTCCCCTCTCCCCGCATTTCTTCCAACCATACACATGCACTTTTTTCCCCTCTCCCCGCATTTCTTCCAACCATACACACGCACTTTTTCCCCCCTCTCGCCTTTTTTTCACTCAAGCTCACTTCTGTTCTTTCTTTTCTCTCTACCTCACCAACACTGTTTTCTCTCTGGCAGACCTACACTCTCTTCTCGCTTTTCTTTTTCACTCACACTTCTATTCCCTCTCTCTCTTTCTTCTCGTGGTTCACTTACAGTCTCTCCTCTTCTCTTTCGCTCACCTACCCTACTCCTCTCTCTCTCTCTCTCTTTCTTTCTCTTGCATTCACAGTTGTTATAGTTATTTAAATTTTCTCAAACTTTACAAGTTGCAGTAACACTTCTTTGTTAACTTTTAGCATTCTATTTCACCCAAGCCTTAGCACGTTCGCTAAACTTGGAGGATATTTTCATCGCTTCTTTTACTTGTCGTTTTATTTATTCCTTAATAAATTGTCGTTCTTCTGCAAACAGCTTCGTGTGAGGGACAAAATTAGCAGCTATCTATACCTGAATCATTAGTAGCAATTTCTCTAACACACCCTTCACGAAATGTTTTCGTAAACGAGGAACCGATATATGGCACGCACCACCATAGAAGACACACATACGCACATACACGCACACTTACTTTCAGCTACTGTTCACGTTCCCACCCTACCTCCTCTTTCTTCTTGGTGAGATAGTAGTTCTTTTAAGAACGGGCTTGGATCTCTTAGCTACTCACTTTTTTTTTTTTTTTTTATCTTTCTGGTTTACTTCATTGTTGTTATTGCCTCTTAAAACTAAGAGGGAGTCAGTTGTCAGTGGCCAAAATATGGGGGAATTTTACAGTTTGGCGGCGCTATGTCATCATGACAACAATTTGGTACTACTTTACCATCCGTAAAAAAGTCCGATGTAAGCGTAAGTTTTGTTGGCTTCCGATACTTTTTTTTTTTTTTTCCTTTTATGTTAATAACTACACTTTGATTTCCCTGCCCGCACGCTTTATTCAGTTTTATTACTATTATTGTTATTGTTATTTCTACTCTACTACACTATAAACTGGTTCGATACATGTTCCAACGCTAAACAACATACTTTAAGATGCTGTTCATCTTTACAGTTTTTGATGAAGTTCTCCAAAATCCATAAAAAACTATCCATACTTATCAATACAAAAAGAAGAAAATATTCTCCAACTATCATATTTTACTAAATGTAAATACATCATAGGAATTGGGAAGGGGGGAATCAGCGGAGCGTCAGCTTTTGGTATTTATTTTCTTTCCTACGTTGTAAGTTCGATTTTCATGCAAGTCGACTTTACTTTTCATCCTTCAAGGGTCGATAAAATTAATATCAGTCTATATTACTGATGTCGATTACATCAATTCTACCTCCTCCCAAATGTATATGGACCATGTAAGAAATCAATTTTACTTCTGTGTTGCTGTTGTTATTTAGCCACAGGTTAACTCTGAGTGAGTTGACCTACAGATCAAAGGCGTTCCAGTCATTACCATACTATCCTTCTGTCGGATGTTGCGTATCTGGGACTCTATTATTCGGTGTGCATTTATGCTTACAAGGCGTCATTTGGAGGAGATTTGGCTGTTATTTCTAGAATACTGAGCGATTGCATAGTGGCTCCTTCGTTGGCTGAAGTATGCGTGTAGTGATATTTTCGTTGTTTTGGAGGCGTTGCGTGTGTCCGAAGATTCTAAAATTTAAAAGAAAGAAAGAAAAAAGAAAGGAAGAAAGAAAAACATGAAACAAGAACTAATTGTTCACTCATATACTGGCGCCAAACTATTTTACTTCGAAAGTAAACTCAGAGAATAGTGAAATAAGCATGTGTTCTTTGTATATGATATGATATGATCAATAACAGCCTGTTTTTAATATCGACAACAATTACAACATTCAGCATAGAGAACAGCCTGAATGAAAACTTAAACAGATCTTCCTTTCATCGTATGCACACATTTATTAAGTGTTCTACATGTGTGTGTATGTATGTATGTATGTACATATATTATACACGAAGGGCTTCTTTTTATGTATAAGTTAGTGAAACGAGGACGGGCAGCATCCGTGGCCTATCTCATGTCATCCGAGGCTGGTTGAAGATGGGGAGAAGATTATCTTTACACCAGAGAGGCCTATCCCGAACGAATGCTTGCAAACTAAAGGTGGACACTAGTGTTGAACTGGGTAACTGATTAAGCATATCACTCATATGCTTTTATATAATAAATACACACACAAATGTATTTTGTGTATATATGTATGTGTGTGTGTGTGTGCGCCCAGCTGTTTTGGATAAGGCTTTACGCTGGCCATGTGCGGGCTTAACCGGGTGCTCCCATCGTTGGATGATTAACCCTAACCATCTACATAATATTGTGTGTGCGTGTGTGTGTGTGTATACACAATACCCGCATAAGTATTATATATGATATTAATATGAGGAAAATACCCCAGACTGTAGCTAAGTGTGGGTTTTAGCTGGCTGCCCCATTCCTAAATATAACATACCTTCAACTACAGTAAACTTACGTAAAGTGACCATTCTGTGTGCTCCGCACACACCGTAACACCCCACTCTGCGCTACTGATCCCAGAACATATAAACATCTATTGATCTATCTATAAGTTATGTGCATACACATATTTATTGATTAAGCTAATTTTCACTTTGTTTTTGTTCAGAAACGCTTACATTCACACACAGGGACTGTGCACAGCTAGCGATAGCCCCAAGTGAGATGTCATGTATAGATGCCAAATAAAACATTCATTTTGGTGGGGTCTACATTTCAAACTGCTCGTTATTTTAGTAATCAGTGCTAAACACATACAATTAATTATAAGTTGTGTGTATATATAGTTCATAGATGGTAATCATATATGTAAGAGGTTATGGGCCGACAGGTTTTTGGGATCTGACAATACGCTATAAGGCTAGACCCTTTATGGACTGGAAGCCTAAGGTAATCCCATAAGCCGACCTCCTCCATTTTTTAATGTACACAATATATACTGCTCTACATCTTAGAGTGTGTTTCTTCTTATAGGTTCGTTTTTTACAAACGATATATACATACATATATATATATATATATATATATATATATATATATAATTAACATAATATGGAAAAAATTCGATATTAATTAATATCAATTTAATACCAGGAAACTAGCACATTAAAAGAATCAGAAGGTTCAGGAATCAGCACATTAAATATATATATATATATAT
>NC_068982.1:113908585-113911047 GCF_001194135.2 Octopus bimaculoides
ATGTATGTATGTATGTATACTTTATTAAAAGCAGCAGAAATATCACAAAAACTGTTACTCAGAGTTTCACATTCCTGTTCGTCGGACGGTATTTGTACCTTGTTTCACATTTATCTGCTAACTCCGGTATATATATATATATATATATATATATATATATAGTTCATAAATGTGAATCTGTGTGTTTGTGTGTGTGTCTGTACCTGATCTACTTAGAAATAACAGAAGAGAATAAAGGAATTAGAACGATTTATAGAAATGTAATTCGTTATCAAAGTATCCCCCCCCCGCCCAATCTGTGGCTTCTCAAAGAGGGGAGTAAACTCCCGTATAATCGTAGGCTCACACCAACTGCCACCAATACCACCTATGCTCTGAACTCTTCTTGTACAAACATATGTATTTAGGAAACACACGCATACACTCGTGTGTATGTGTGTAATCGTGTATCGATATTTTTTCAGTTCAGGTATTATTCAAACCAGTGAGTCAAGAATATGTTCTGTATACTAAAAAGAAACCACAAGTACTATATAAGTACAGTTGGATCCAGTATCATTTTTAAAAAATTGTATTGAATTCTCGTTTTCTCATTTTTTTTTTTTTTTTGCATGTCTTGAGAAACGAACGTGAGAAGTAATCTATCAGCTCACGTCTTGAGTTCAAAATCCGGCGATGGCTGGACGTGAAAAAGACGCTTTATGAGTTTCAATTGAATGTAGTAAGGAATGTCAGTTGGGATATTCATACATGTGTCTTATGTGAGAATCTTGTGGAGTAAGCGTAGCTTAATAGCCGTTTTTAGATGTTGTGAATGGTTGAATTTTATCTTCCACCTCTACAACAAAACATGCTTTCTTTATCAAAATTTGAGCAATCAAATAATTAAGTATTTGATTAATTTAGTTAACGTTTTTAGCTTTCATTTCCCTTTGTTCAGTTTATAAACCACAGCACCTAATTTAGAAAACCTCTCAGCTAGCTAGTGTTACAGCATCCCAATGCGTTTTTATCTTAGTAGAATCTGGAATATATATTTTTTATTTGTTTTGGTTTTGTTCTTGTTTATCGTCATCACATCGCCTTTTTTCATCTCACCACCACCGACAGCAGCATATTCGATGAGGTCTTGAATGAAATGAGCTTCTTGCGAGAACACACACACTGCCATGCAGAGAGATGCGTGTGTGTCAATATTTATGTTTTCTCTTCACTGTTTCTTGGGTTCCTTCCATTTATCACAGCGAAATTACTTCTATCTCTCTCAGTGCCAACCAATCTCCCTGCTTAGCTCGCCTCTTACATACTCTTTCGTCTACACCTGTTAGCTTCTAACTTTCGTCTTCCACAGATTTACCTCCTGTTTCATATGTCACTCCGACTCTCTCTCTCGCACACACACCTTCGGTTCTGCCTTCCCTCTAAATATATATCTCTCTCTCTCTCACGTTTCCCCTTGTCTTCTCTCCCTTCCTCCCTTCTCAACATGGTTACTTTCTCTTTGTTTAGTCGCCGCCGCACAACTTCGATGACTAAGGAATTACAAATATTTTTTTACTCAGCGTATGGATGGATCTATATCGTTAGAAATATTTTAAAAGATAGATAAAATTGGTGTAATATGTCAAATAAATTTTGTATTATAAATCGTTAAGGTATTGATTTGATTTTATGGCATGTATTTTAAAAGGGAGAAATAAAAACAAATTTTCTTATTTATTTTCATTTTATTTTCAAAATAGAAATCGATTTGTTTATTTTCACCTGAATTTATAACCAAGTCTAAACTTCCGTTGTTGACCTTTTTATTTATTATTTTTTTTCTAGTGCCAAGTCGAATAACAAACCATCAAAAAAACAAAACAAAACAAAAAGACAACTAAGTTGTCCGCTTTTGACATACTTCTTGTATTATTCCCTTATTTATTCTATCCCTGGCAACTGTCCAACATCCAGAGACAAAGTTACCAGTAGCTACATACCCTTACACTTTGGAAGAAGAAAAGGAATAAAAAAGCACAGAATGTAAAATACAACAAAACAACCTAAACACCCTTCACCATCTCTCTCACCCAGGGTATGTGTGTGTGTGTATATATATATATATATATATATATTTGACATTTTATTTATATCCAATTAATACATACCTCTAGCTTTGGGTAGGGGTGACCTTATTTCCGTTATTAAATAGAAAAATATCTGTATACTACACACACACTGAGTTTCACAAACAGCGATTTGAGCATTTTTACTCCTTTGTCCAACTATACTAGTACTTAATGAATTTGTATATAGTCTGTTTACAAGTTAAGTAACGAAGATTAACACTTCATACCTAGTGAACGCCATTTCCGTCTGCATTAAATAAAATTCCTATGTATGTATATTTGTGTGTGTATATGTGTATATATATATATATATATATATATATATATATATATATATATATATATATATAT
>NC_068982.1:113911638-113912032 GCF_001194135.2 Octopus bimaculoides
TATATATATATATATGGTTATATATATTGCGTGCGTATATATATGTATAGAATTGTGTGTATATATATGTGTGTGTATACATATATGCGTGTATATATATATATGGTTATATATATGTGTGTGTGTATATATATATATATATATGTATATGTATATATATATATATGTATACATATATATATTTGTATAGATATATGTATATGTATATATATATATATTTGTATAGATATATGTATATGTATATATATATATATATATGTATATGTATATATATATATATTTGTATAGATATATACATATATGTATATATATGTGTTCATATGTATATATATGTATATATATATATGCATATGTGTGTGTATATATATATATGCATCTATATATGTGTGTATAT
>NC_068982.1:113912644-113925186 GCF_001194135.2 Octopus bimaculoides
TATATATATATATATATATATATATATATATATATATATATGTTTATATATATGGATATATATATATACGTATATATATATATATATATATGTGAATGTGTATATATATACATGTATATATTTGTATATATATGTGAATGTGTATGTATATATATATATATATATTTACCGCAGATATGTATATATATGATGTCAGTGCAGCAGTTCTCTTATCTTGGTTGTACCATTTTATGAGATGCTAGTATTGACACAGAAATTGACAAAAAACTTGCAAAGCAAACAAAGCATTTGACAGACTGCACAAGCATGTATGTAATATTAGTCATTTTAATATCAGCACAAAAGTCAATCTACAAGGCTGTCATCCTCACTATGCTCCTATACAGTTCTGAGTCCTGGGTCCCCTATCGCTGTCACCTCAGGCTCTTATGTTTTCACCAACACTACCTTCATACCATCCTCAATGTCTACTGGAGCGACTACATCACCAACGCTGAGGTCCTCAAGTAAGCAAGCGTCACTTGCCTGGAAGCCATTATACTTGCGAGGCAACTACTTTGAGCAGGACACATTGACAGTATGAAAGACCATCCTTTACCCAAGATCATCATGTATGGTGAGCTCACCACTGGCCACTGCAACAGGGGTGTCACCAAAAAAGCGTTACAAGGACTGCCTGTAACAGTCCCTTAGCATTTGTGACATCGGTTATCGTGCGTGGTCCACTCTAACAGCTGATCGTACTGTTTGGCACCATACCATCAGCGATGCTGTTTCCTTCTTTGAGATCTCTTGCAGTGCCTCTCCTAAAGATAAACGTCAGAACCCCAAAAATAGTGCAGCTGTATCATCAAACCCTGGGACAATTCTGCCTCTGTCATCATTACAATCGGATATGTTGATCCCACAGCGGCCTTATCAGCATGAAACCAGTGTGCAGAAGACCTTCCTAATCTTTGTTAGCAAAGCCTAGCCAAGATATGTGTGTGTGTGTGCATGTGTATAAAACAACAGTGACATTGTCCTTCATAGCAGGGGTTTTCAAACTGTGGTCCGCAAGGTCAAGACAGGGACAGCAAATATTTTTTATGGGCAATTTGATTTTATATGTTTCTTAACCAAAATCTTTTAATTGACAATAAACCTATTTGTTAAATACTGTTAAATAAATAAATGTAAAAATATATGTTATTTTAAGCAAATATTTATGTATAAATTTCATAAGCATTTATAAGGGGTTCCCTAAGGTAAAACCTGAAATATAAAGTGGTCCGCAAGTCAAAAAGTTTGAAAACCCCTGCTTTATAGGGCTGCTACATTCTGTTGGCCAATAATCTTTACTATTCGGTACTGTTACTGTATATCCCTTGCTCAGAGATTTAAAACAAGTTGTTTTTCTTTATACGAGATCAGCGACTCTGTGTCACTTAAAGAATATATAGTATTTGCAAGTGGAGAGAACTTTCATCACTAGCTGGTGATGGTCTCACACTGAAGACAAGTAACCACCCAGAAACCTAGCTCTGTGAGTATCACGTAAGGCTAGAGATGGGAGTGATGACCTCCTTTGCAAATGCTATATGGACACAAATTGTGTGTCAATAGCCAGCTGGAAAAAATGTTTTCCTGGGCTAAAACAACAGTAACATCGTCCTTTATAAGACTGTCATGTTCTGTTGGCAAATAAATTTTACTATATATATATGAACAGTGA
Source organism: Octopus bimaculoides (assembly GCF_001194135.2). Taxonomy (NCBI): domain Eukaryota; kingdom Metazoa; phylum Mollusca; class Cephalopoda; order Octopoda; family Octopodidae; genus Octopus; species Octopus bimaculoides. The sequence continues at coordinate 113,914,359 of NC_068982.1, forward strand.
GGATCTACTGTCTGTCCTTATTTCTTTAACATACATCACAAGAGAGAGATTTAACACTGTTACAACAGTGAATTATATTCCCTAAATACTTATCCAACTATGGAATATATTTTCATTTTGTAAAATTATAAAACTTTAATGAATTATAAAAGATTATTTTCCTTACATTAGATCTTTTTATTTATTCATTTTACTTTAATAATGTTAGGTATCTTTATAATTAATCACAAGGAAATGACAGAATTTTCAGACAACAAAGAAGTAAAATAGTTTGCTTATGTTAGTGTTACATGAGACATGCTATTTGTATGTGTATGCTAAATGGTCAAGTTGGCTATTCTATTGCATGTTAATTATTGAGAAATTACTCTTCAAATTAGTTTGTTTGTTAGTTGGTTGAAGAATCAGAAGTATATTCATTGACTGGCACTATTATTCTTACTGTAATAGTACATGCTGTTTTAGATAGATTATATAATAAAAATAATAACACCAATTTGAAATGAAACTATTTATAAAAACTTTGAAAGTTTATAATGCTTGCAATTTTATGAAGATGCTCTGTTGATTTTAGGATTAATATATTCAGCAAATGGAAGGAAAACTAATGAATATTGTTTAGTTAAGTTATTATAAAAACCTGATAAAAGGCCTTACTATTTTTAGTACACTGACACCTCAGCTATTTAATACTGTGAAGGTCATCTACACAAGAACTGACTGGACAATGAACAGTGAGTGTAACAATAGAAAAACTGAGGCGCTTAGTGTTGCTACTAAAACTTACTGTGTTGATTGTTGTAGTGACAGATCACCAAAGAATGCAACCAATGATGAAGTAACTTCCTGTCCTGGAGAATATGCAACTGCCATCTGATTATTACTATAAAATCATGAGAGTCCTTATTTACATATATATTCTTTTGTTCTTTTATATGTTTCAGCTCTAAGGCTGTGGCCATGCTGGAGCACTGCTATTGAGGAATTACAGATGTATATAACACCTAGCTGATGTTTATAGCACCCAAGCAGTCACCTATCTAAGTACTAACTAGGCTCAATGTTGCTTAACTTTGGTAATCAGACAAGAACCAATGTTTTCTATGAGATATATCCGTAATATATACATTATATGTATATATGTTTTTTTACACCATATTTTCCATGTCATCTTCACTAGAATGATGTGCGTTCACAGGTTTGATGCCTTTCCTACAACTAACTGCTCAGCTATAAGCTAGTTAGCCCTACAAAGCCAAGGGCACTTCCCTTCTTCTCCGGAGAAGAAACTGTTTTATATATGTCAGGTTGTCCTGTACCTTAACACTTTAATCACTGCACCTTTACATTTAGCTTATGAACCTTGATTTGTTAGAGAGACAAGTCAATATTAATTTACCCAGGAATTTAGACTGACAGTAATTGTATAAGATGAATAATAGATGAAGATAGGAAGACAGTTTCCCAACCTATAGAACCCATAGAAGTAAAATGAAGTGAAATTGCACATCAAATCAGTGATATTCATTTTAAATACTCTTGTTAACTCAGTTAAGCAAGTTGTAAATAGATACATTAAGTACAGCTGTTTAGTGTCAAGAGTTGGAGCACTATATAACTGATAGGTATTTACCTAGCTGACGGTGTTATAGTCATGTGTTCAGCTGACCTGAAGAAAGCAATGAAAATTTGTACCAGTCACTCAACTTCTGCCCAGTACCCACAAATTGTGTTGCTTAACTTTTCAGTTTGAGACAAGCCCTACTTTTCATTATGAATTTAATGTGAAGGTTGGCATAAGCAATCTATTCCATAATAAAATCAGGCCAAACAGCTATGTGGAATCTTGCACATCTTTATGACTAGAAGAAATATTTTGATATCAATAAGAAAGGAATATTTAATTTGTCAGAATACTTTATTAATGATAATATTCATTAAAGAGTATTATGGCAGTTGACTTTGAAATTTCAGAGTTCACTTTAATAAAAAAGATGTTGCAACAGAGATTGAGACTTAGTTATATGTTCAATTCTCATTTGAATCAACCAGCAATTTCATCCAGTTGGGGATGCAACTATGTAACTCATGATAATATAGTATGTATTGACATAAAAGATACTGATAGAATTTAAAATGCTAGGCAAGATTTTGTTAGTGCTAATTTCAAGGTCCATTAGATGTTATAGTTTTGCTACTATTTTACTTCCAGTTCACTGCAAAGGAAATTGCAAACTACCAACTGTGATCTTATCACTCTTCTCAAATATTAGTGTTTGCTATTAGTTGCTGCTCAACATTGAGCCAGTTTTGAAAAAGACTGTTTAATAACTTTTCTTCATTAAATCTTTCATAATATTTATTCAATAACTTGTTCTAATTTACTGACTTGCTATCTTGTTGACACAATCAGCCTGGCAGGACCAAGTCAGTGGGGGAATTAAAGAGAACAGGACAAGTGAAACGGAAAACAAGAGATGTGATAATCTAGTTGAATAATTATGGTATGAGTCTTTGTTATATGAATTCGAACCCACCCCTGCTTCATTTTTTGAGTCAATGAATTTTTAACTTTGCTGTCTCTCTGGTCTGGATAGCTGTTTATCACATTAGTACGAAACTTCAAAGATGTCTTGTTCCTTTGGCAAACAATCAATATTCATATTTCATAATTAACTTGATAACAACAACCATTTTAATTAACATGGGACACTTTCCTTCAGATTAACTATTCATTCATTTTTACTTTCTACATTTGCTTTTTCTATGTTAGCATGAGTTAGATAAGTATATTATTTAGGTACTGCTCTGCAAACTGGATCCCATTCCTAGCACAAACCCTTACCTGTTTTTCAAGTAAGGAACCTCTTATTCCACATGTCTTTAAAGGTACAAAGTCAATGGTTGATTGTTGACAGGAGACCACAATGTCACCACTTGTAGCTCAATGACTTTCAGAGAAGTACAAACATAAGCAAGCACACACATTCTAAGCTTCTTACCAAATCCACTTACTAGGTTTTAGTCATTTCAGGCCTATAGTAGAAGACTACTACCCAAGGTGTTGTGCAGAAGGACTAATCCTGAAACCATGGGGCTGTAAAGCAAACTTCTTAACCACACAGCTACACCTGTGTTAAAACTAACAAACGCTATATACAAATTTCCTTTGCTCTTTTGGTTTGTCAGAATGTGAAATTTTTGGTAAAGAAACTGTAGCCTATCACTGAAGTATAAAATACTGAAAACCTTTAAGGAAACATAGTTGAATGTTGTTTGATCAATTATCAAAGTAAAGCATGCACAAGGCCAGCAATTTTGGGAGAGGGGGTAAGTCAATTAGATTGACCCCCAGTAGTCAACTAGTGCTTATTTCATTGACCCTGAAAGGATATCAAAAGGATGAAAGGTAAAGGTAACTGATATCAAAAGGATGAAAGGTAAACTCAACCTCAGCAGAATTTGAACTCAGAACGTAAAGAGAGACAAAATGCCACTAAGCATTTTGTTCGATGCAGCAACAATTCTACCAGCTCACCACCTAACGGAGTTATATCAAAATTTAACTTGTAATGATTAAAATTGATTAATTGGTATATGCTTGGCTTGGTAACAAGTGCAGATAATTTAAAATTAATATTAACAAAAAGTTAATATCAGTAGCTTCTAAAATTGACAACACAACTGTTTCTAAAACACACTGATTTAGAGAATATATTTTTATTGCTATTATCAGAATTTGACTGGTATTTATTTTGTTTTATTATAAACTTTCAATTTACTTAAGACCTGTTTACCTTATCCCTCAATCTGCTTTCACTGTACTGGAAAAGACTATGAAAACTCAAAGCAATGATCTCAACTCTGTTGTGATCAAACAAAGTGAAACATTTTATGTTTAAGAAGCATAGTATATCTCAGCATATTAAGCAGAGAACTTTCCAATGGTAACATCAAATCTGTCTTGACATTAGTTATCCAGAAATTGCGAGCAACAAAGACTTCTTTGCCAAACCACGTGGGAACTCATCAACCAAGAGGTGAGACAAAAACGGAGCTGAGTAGATCATATGTCAAGAAGACTAGAGAGAGGATTACCGAGGTACACTTTCAATTAAACACCAGAGGAATTAAGGAGGGTAGGATGCCTGAGAATCACCTGGTGGAGACTGGTAGAAGAGGAACTGAAGAAGAGGAGTCTATGTTCCAAAAGAAATATCAATGAGTCATAATGGTGAGGAAAGGCATGTTAGAATTATTAGATAACATGTATTGTGTAGTGTTTAACATAATGCTATGTCAATGGAGTAGGGTTTAGTTCTTGAAAGTAAGTTATGTTAAAGTCAAATTATGATTGGGAACAAAATAAGTGGTTTGGTGGAGGTGGTATATTTATTGCAAGAATCACAGCAATAATAATCATCATCATTCATCATTCGTTAAGAAATATAATGAACATTTAGGTTTTGAATGGTTGTTAAATTCCACTGATGTTAGGAAATAAAACTATATCTCTATACGTTTGTAATGATGAATCAGCTTAATTTTGTGAAATGCTCTTGTCAAAGATATTGAAACTATTTTCATTTATAGTGTAAATCATTGATAAAGAACACCAGCCTACTTTATTTAGTTATCCAGTATTTAGTACTTGTTAATACAGATTCTTAATAATTTTCTCTTTATCACATATTTGAAAAACACTTTCTTTATGATAGCTCTCAGGATGTTTTCATGCTCATAGTTGACACTTTCTGCATTCTTACATAGGAGTTACACACTTTGTGTGTTTTAATGGGGGAAATGAGACTTCTGACTTTTCATTTAGTGAAATTATCTCCTGTTATTTTCTTGGAAACTAACTCACCAATTAATCAAAACTCTACTGAAGTGTGAAATACTGATATTTTATTTTGTATTGGAACCTACATTTATTGTTAATTTAGGCTCAAAAAAAAAAAAATCAACAATGGCCTGTTGTAGATCAACTTCAATTTTCAATCCTATCTATCTGTAAGTTCTATTTTACTACTTTTAATATGTCAATCTAACTTTGTATACTTCTCAAACTATAGTAATTGATTTCTAGGAAGATTCATTCTTTAATTAATAATCTAGTTAAAAAGAGATTTTTTTGTTTTTTTATTGTAAGAACACTTTTTTTTCTTCTTTTTTTGCATTTATTAACAAACTGCTTTTCTGAAAAACTTGTCTGTTTCTTTTATATTTAGAGGTTAAATAATGCACTGATGTTTACTCTGTAATATTGAATCTCATCAGCATTTCTGCATATCCAACACTATTAGTAACTTTGATCAAATGCCTTATTGCAGATTAAAGCCATTTCTTTGGAGGAAATTCTTAAAGAAATGCTTGAATTGAGTTGAAAAAGAAAATTTTTCTTTCTTTTTTTTTCTTTTTTCATTAATGTTTGTTAATTTTAGAAATTCTCTAAGGAAGGGATTACTTAAAAATTAAGCTTCCTTTTTGTCTCAGAAGTAAATGTCAGCAGGTGTACAATTGCAGTTGGGTATTATATTCATCAGAACAATTACAATTTTCAACTAAATCTTGGCAAAAACTAAAAATTTCGAAAATTACTATCAAATAATAATTGAAAGTTTGGTTTCAAAAGTATGTTCTTGTGTTTAATTTAAAAATTTAAAGTAAATTTAACCACCCAAACTTCTTTGGTTGGTCTTAAATCACTTTTAAGTTTACTGTGATAACATGTGGACAAATGTATAGACTTCAACTTAACTATTAACTACACCAATGGTTACATTTAAATTATTTTAGTCCTTCTTACTATAGTTTTATACATTTCTCACCAAAAGAGTTTTATCATATTAAATACTTCAGTGTAACTTTGTATACCTAGCCAGGTTAACAAAATGGTTTCAAATAAGATTAATGTTTCAATTAATAATTTGGTTAACAAATTTTGTTATTGAACAAAATTATTTATTTATACCTATGTCATGCTTTGTGTGATATAATTAATTTTGGTTCCATTTTGTCAGTGCAACAGCACATTTTGTACATCATTGAATGCATATAAGGCATACACAATTAGATAAAAGTGCTTGTAGTATAGCTATAAAAGGTCTTAGGAGTTAGTTTTTAAGTAAGAACCAAAATCACAACAGTTGAAGATGTGTTCTCAAAACGTTAGGCTTTTAACCCAAGACAGCTTTCACTGCTAATTTAGACTAAGTATGTTTGTTCCCACTAAATTGATAATGTCATCTACTGTATGGTGTATTACATAATTAATTATTGTTCATACTTGTTTCAACCTGTTCCAACATTTCAGAGATAAAGCAGCAGCTTCATTTGTAGATGTTCTTGTCACAAAAATATGGTACATCAAGAAACATAAATGTTAGTTATTATTAATGACTTGAGTGAAATTGGACTCAAACCAAACAGTAAATAGCAAATTGGAGAAAAAATTATTGTTATTAAGCAAAACTCTGGACAACACAGTTTATGTTAGAAACTAACAAACTATATGATGATTTAACTTTGATACTATTAACATACCATTTCTATTACATAAGACTTTCTCCTGAATGTCAAACAACTCTTCTTACTGTTTACTTTCAATTACATATTTCTTTTTCTTTCTTTTCTCTCTCTCTATTTTTTTCTTCTGGAATAAAAACTGTCTTCCTTGTTTATAAAACATATATGGTTACAAAATAGATATTTGTTATTTGCTTACAACAAAATAAAATTTTATTGCCATTTGTGTTGGTGCTATAGAATTTCCATCTATGATGATGATGGTGATACTGATAATGATGATGATGTATTCTGAAACTTCCAGAATTTATTTTCAAATATGTTGAGAACAATATCAACACTCAGAAATGCTTTTAGTGTATCGCCATTCAATATTAACCATTTTGTGTGGATGTTATTTAAGATTGCCATAAATAAAGTGTTCTTCATTAGTGAAAACTATTTCTTAAATAAGTTTTTTTTTTCTTTTTTTTATGTTAAAAGATGCTACTGTGAAACTTAGGATTAGATATTTTCTATTGTCATAAAGTTATTCATTTTTCCACTTCTTAGTAACACAATCTGTAAACAAACAAAAGAGAAAGACTTCTTATTACATTTAATACACCATCTGGTTGCACAGCCCTCTCTGACCTTTGGCTACCTTTAGTGATGTAACTCTGTTGCAAGCATTCAAGCTAAATCTCCAGTTTCAGAATAACTTCTCTACTACAAGTCTCAGAAATCCTGAAAAGAGTCATAGATGCTGCCATTCCTCTCCTGACTAAAGCACTAAATAAAGATAGGTGTTTCTTGGTTTGCAACCAAATCTTCCTCATACCACATCTTGTCATCTTAAGGTTGGATACATTGAGCTCCAGTGTTTACTTTAACATAGTTTCTACAGCTGAATTCCCTTCCTAATGGTAACCACTTTATGGCATGTACTGGGTGTTTTTTCTAATGTGAGGCTGCCATGCAATCCACATGACTAAGAACCCCTATTCTTTTTTTACGCTAGGCACATGGCCTGAAATTTTTTTTGGAGATGGGGAGCAGTCGATTAGATCGGCCCCAGTATGCAACTAGTACTTAATTTATCAACCCCGAAAGAATGAAAAGCAAAGTTGACCTCAGCAGAATTTGAACTCAGAATGTAAAGACAGACGAAATACTGCTAAGCATTTCGCCCAGTGTGATAACGTTTCTGCCAGCTCACTGCCTTACTAAGAACCCCTATTGACTGGGTGCAGCTACAGTAGAGTGGTATGAGGGGTTAAAGTGTGATAGAAGGGGCCAGAATAGAATAGGTTTCTTGCAATAGATGATGAGCTACATAGCTGTTCACATTTTAGGAAAGAGAGTGGGAGTGAGCAGGGTGGAACTGGAAAGAAATAAGATAATGGTGATGAGATGTCTGGGTTGGGTGAACCCACAAGATACAGGTGAACAGAAGTGAGTAAGGATAGGAAAACAGGAAGTGTGGGTGTGTAGAGGTTACAGGAGTGTATTGGTAGGTGAGAGATGGTTTGGATGAGAGGGTGAATATAATAAAGAGCAAGTGTTAAGGGATGATAACTATAGAAGATAGGGAAGGTAGGACCTTCTCCAAATCAGCAGAAGCCAGAAATAGTGGTTTGCTCCTTGCTAGATATTTCTCCTATAATTGCCTCATTTGAAAGGTTGCATCCATGCTACCTTTTTCAAATGTGAAGCAAAGTTGCATTTCCTCTAGGTCTACTTTGTTACGGATCAATTGTATTCCAAAGCCTTCATAACCTGATCCAATAGTTTGATTCCTATATAGCTATTTCGAACATTAGGCCTCACCGAAGCAATGACTTCTGACCGAGACCTTTGGAAATATGCTGTGCATGAGAAGACCCGGCAAGCCAAGTGAGATCATAATCCAAGGCCTCTGCCAGGGGTGCAAGCCAGCCCACTTATGCATACCTTTCCTTCATTGGACACTTAACTCCGCTTGCAAAGACCTGTTGGGGCAAGTGAAAGCGAAATCGTGATGGCACCTGTGCCAGTGGAGCACTAAGAGCACTGGCCAAGCTGAAGGGGATACAAACAATCATCACAGTTAGGAGGTTGGGGCTTTTTACTAATCAGGTGAGAAAACTGAGAAAGATTTCCAGTGTAGGTGGCATAAATACTGTAATATGCTTTATATATGGTACCATATGAATGAACAAGTTTGTGATAAGAAAATATTTCTAAATTTCCACTATAATAGTTTTGATATTATAAATTTAGGATAGAACATGCAAATCTAAATAAGAACCTAAGTAAGTTTAAAGCAAGATTAGAAATATTTTCTTGTATACAATTACTTTCAACTCTATCAATAAAGAAATATAAAATATGATGGGCATAAAACATGTGAGCTTAGAGGAAAATGTACTGAAAATAGGAGAGCTATAATAAAGCTGTTGTAGGAAGTTGGTTTTAACAGAATTTGAGTATGTCAGTTGATGGTTAGTTTTATGTATCCTTCTGTCAAAGGATACATAAAACATATGAGCTACTGAAAAATATCATTATCTTTCTTGCTATCTATTTCTGAGACTCTTCAAATTGATAGACAGGAGGCCACTTTTTCTCTTGTGCCTTAATGGAAAATTTCTTCTGATCACAATAATAGAAAAATTATGAGCTGTGGAAAACTTTACAGAGGAAATTTGCTGATCTAACATTTTTTTTATCAATAATGTGATTGGTTTTAATATTTTTAACCATTTTTTCCTGGGGTAGGGGAACAGGCAAAGAGTTATGCTAGTTTTGTCAGTTTAGCTAAACTTTAGTTTATGGTAGTATTTGTTAATGATACTAAAGTGTCTTAAGCATCTCTCTGACATATGCTTTCTCTAATTACTATATATATATATTACTATTTTTTCTACATGCTTCCATTTTGGAATTTATCTCTCATCTCTGTGACTGTCAGGCTGAAAGTTTAAATTAACATTAGCATTCTTAATTTTATTTTTCTCGTTAATTTTCATTTACAATTTCAACATTATTCTTTATGACTTGACATTGCCAAATAGAATTGTTAGGTAGCAATTCTAACATCAAATGGTCTCAAACAAGAATGAATTAACAATGAAGTTCTACTTTATGATCATTCTCTGAGTTATTAGCACGTTTAAGTAATCCCAATAATAAGGCAAAATGTACCACTGTTCAAATTGTCTTTTTATATAATGGTGTAGATTGTCAAGACAGTTGTTATTGCTTTCCCGTTATTACTTTTATATATCACCTCCCATAAACTGCTTGTCTTCTAATAGTTTATTGAAGCTGTAAAATTCTTTTGTATATGTGATCTAATTATGGAGGGAAGCCTCAGGATTCTTGGTAACTTCCATAGAAACTGCAATAAGGAAATTGTCAGTGGTGGTGCCGGTGGCGGTGGTGGTGTGAATAATATGAGATAATCAGATAGATCAAGGAAATCCTGCAATGAGTTGAGGTTAACAGGAAATGAGTAAAGGGCAGCTGGAGCAAGGCCAGCTTTCAGCTGAATCCATTGAACATAAAGAGCAACAGATGTAAAAACATAAAAGAAGATGATGATTTGTTTAGCAAAGTTTTTTCTACTGTAATTTGTTTTATTATTTTTTTTTTTTTTTTTTTTTTTTTTTTTTACTATTTTCCCACACCTTTTTATTCCATGCCACACCAATTTAGTTACATATGTATATGTTTCTTTCTATTACTTTCACTCCATATGATTTTCTTTTCCTGCTGGACTACATCCAGAAGAGTAGCTTTCTTTTCTCATTTCAAATTAGAATCATGTTCTCACATCTCAGAGGCCATCTCAGAATTCACATTGTAAATCAAATATAGCCTATAAGCATTATAGCTCATTGCATAGAGTCTAATGGTTCTTAATTAGGAAGCTCTTCCTTATTATACAGATGCTTTTGGAATCTAATGCTTTAGTCTGGGTAATAACCTCTTCTCTTTATATTGTTACCACTTAACACAAGTTTCTCTTATACAATTCGTTATTGCTGATTACTTGATTATTACAAGAGTAATTTTTAGTGGTATCATTCTGATAAGCCTTGGTGTAATTGAATTATTTCTCTGTTCATGTCACCAGTTTATAGTTGCTTTCATTAATCATTTCCTATTGTAAAATTCTTGACCAGTATTCTAAAGTTTGTAATATATATTTTCAAATAGATAAAAGCATTAATTCCAAGACATAAAATAGCCTGATTTATCATTGTAATAATTAAACATAGCTTAGGACTTTATATACATATATATATATATATATATATATATATATATATATATA
>NC_068982.1:113927291-113939564 GCF_001194135.2 Octopus bimaculoides
ATATATATAATGTATGTATATATATATATATATTCATCATAACCCTTTGCCCAATTAAACTCTCTCTTTCTACCTCCTATTTCTTCATACATGGCACTAACCTTTCTCTAACTGGTATTCTCCTATGTATCACAAAACAGAAATGAAAATATAGTTCTATATTTGAGAGATGAGGAATTATGTACATTATTTACATTATTTACAATTGACGGATATCCATCCTCATCTTGTTTGTTGTTAATGAAATGAAAATATCATTGGTTGTCTTCTCTAATTCTTTATTCACTTCGCTTTATTCTTTCCCCTTAAACTATTTCAGTCTACTTCCCTCAGATTTTGTACCATTAAATAATGTTAGAATCACTAATACAGATACTTGTCTTTTCAGTCTTCAAAGTAAAGAAATTTACCAAGTAAATTACATCTAATTAATTTAATTTGCACTTCCATTTTCTATCATGATTTTGTCAGATTATTACTTATCTGCAGAAACAATAAGTGCTCAGCAAACCAAGATTGCATATCTCTTAGTTGGATCCACTTTATTTATTTCACTAGTGTTCTTCAGGAAAATATGAGCACTACAACTTCAGATTTTGCTTTCTTTATAATGTTTTTTTTATACCATCTGATCAACAAAACAACTCCTGCTGTGACAGGGATTAGTAAGGGTGTGATGTGATAGTGGAAATCATCTATTGTAATTACTACTGTACAGATACTGTAGATGTACAGAAATTGTTACCTCACTATCATACAACTGTCCATACACATGGCATCATATCCTCTGGGTCAGTGTTAAATAGTAAGTAAACTAAGCAAATGCTTAGAATTCGGAATTGCAATACAAGTTCTAAACAATTTAAACAAAATTTCTTACTCCATGTAAAATCACAAAGAGTACATTAAGTATGTACCAAACAAGAGGAGTATGGTGGAAAGGAATGGTTGAGATGAACATGTTATGTGGTATTATATTCTGTCACTGATTTGGTGTGAAAGAAACATTTCAACTTTTATGAGATAACAGATTTACTTGTCGATATACATGACCATAAGACTATAGATTTCTTGTTTGCAAGTTAAATAATAGATTTTTCTTCATTTTTCTACTGGTAGGAAGAGGATGATGGCTGGAGTAAGTTATAGAAAAAAAATGGAGAAGAGGGTGTAAAATACCCTGGTGATGACTTTACTTATTCTTCCAGCAAAACAAATATTGTCATTGCAACATTATTACTACAATAAACCAGGTAACACTAGATATTGTCAGTACATTATAGTGTTATAACAGGCTTATTATCTTTACTGTTCAGAATAGATAATTATAGAGTGCATAAACTACAGTGTTTTACTGTCTTTATGGTGCTTCTCTTTACTTTTAATACTCAGTATATTAGTTTACATATATTCTCTACACTATATTTCTCTTAAGTGGATTTCTTTGTACGATATGAAGAAATCTTTAAACTAAATTCAATATCACTGTTGATGCTATAGTTGTCATTTTTTGCTTTGAAGAATAGGTTTACAAATAAAAACAAGTAATATTCAAGCCTGAAATCGCATGATATTAAATTCTGTAGGAATATTAAAGAGAAAAGACCTATTACTTCTCCTGTTCAGCAGGGGATATTTCTAATTTTTCACATTTATTTTTCAATTTATTTATGACTTGATAGATAGAAGAGTGCATCACTTTATATTCCTTCACTTGTACTTCATTTTGTCATTGGCAAGACACTTCACTCTCAACATCCAAGTCCACCTAATTCTAAGTAAGTGCTACAAATGGTGGTATAATAAGCTATCAGCACACAGCTGTACAGCTATGGAATCAATTAGTAATTCATTAATTTTCAGGACATAGCTCCTCTTGTAAGACAAATTGGAACAATCTCCTATAGATACAAACCCACTCCAGGCAATATTTATCTATTTAAACTGTAGAGATAAATCTCATCACTTTAAATCTTTGAAGTAAAAATATTAGCTTTCCTTTTTCTGTATCTGTTCTCTAGTTTGTACAGGCCCACCTTAAACCTATCAGGAAACATCCTGTTAGTTATCCACGTCAACCCAATGAATAGTTCAATATGTATTCTTGTAGGTGATTTATAAAGGCTTGTCTGATTCATTGCATATATATAGGTTTTGAGATTCAGGCCCTATATGTGTAGGAGTGGCAAATAGTAAACTCATCCTCTGTTCTTCAGCACACTGCCTTACTCATTTTATGTTGGACCACTGTCAGATCAACACCAGTGTGATATGTGCTAATATGCCAAATCCTAATGGAAATATAACATGTATTCTAAATCATGTAAGTCTCTCCTGATATTTCTTTTATTTGCTTATATAATTTCTTACTTTGCTTTCTAATGATGTTAGTCAACACTTTGTGATTTCTTTGCCCTCATGCTCATACTAAAGCATAGTACAAAGAATTTTGTAATGTTCTCTGTTGTCTATGCAATATTTATACAAATGTTTAAGTAGTAATATTTTCTAATTCAATATCTGTGGCTTTTCCAGTGTCGTTGTTTTGCTTCTGTTCATATTTAATCAGGAGAAATATCTCAATTTAAATAATTCAGATAAATCTCTTTCAACCACTTTCTAACTATTTTAAAGGATAATGGTGGTCCCAAGATACAATATGGCCCCAAAAAGACTAGATTGTCACTGCTGACCATAATTCTTCCTCCATAGGCTTGCTTGATTGTTTGACATTGGGTTAACCCTTTAGCATTCACATTATTTTGTCAAAAGCAATGCTTGTTCATTCACATTGTTTTGAATTAATCCTGCATTATTTTGTAACTTTGAGAGTTTGTATGCAGTAACAGTTAATTTTTAGAATGATAATGTAAGGTTGGTGTGAGAGGCCAGATATGACCATCTTGAACATAAAACAGGTAGAATATTTTGGCTAGATATGGCCAGTTTGAATGCTAAAGGGTTAAACCACAAAGCAGGCTAACATCTATTAGATGTACTATCATCATCATCATCATCATCATCATCATTTAACGTCTGCTTTCCATGCTGGCATGGGTTGGATGATTTGACTGAAAACTGGTAAGCCAGGGAGCTGCACCAGATTCTGATCTGATTTGGTAGAGTTTCTATGACTGGATGCCCTTCCTAATGTCAACAACTCTGAGAGTGTAGTGGGTGTTTTTTTATGTGCCATCAGCATGGGTGCCATTGATCTGACATCGGCATCGGTCACAACTATGGTCTTACTTGGCTTGAATGGTCTACACAAGCATGACATATTGTTAAAGGTCTTGATCACCTGTCACTGCCTCCATGAGGCCCAATGCTCAAACAGTGCTTTTTACATGTTACTAGCACAGGTGCCAGTCAGACAACACTGGCATCAAACATGACTACAATTTCACTCAGCTCGACAGGTCTTCACAAGCACAGCATATCACCCAATGTTTAAAGGGTGCTTTTAACAGACCAGTTATGCAACACTGATATCATCCACGACTACAATCTCACTTAGCTTGATGGGTCTTCTCAAACACGGCATATCACCATAAAAGAATATATATTTAAAATATTTAAAATATATATATAAAAGAATATATATTTAATTACTATAAAAAAAAGAAACATACTTCAATTAGTAATTAAATAATCGGACTGGAGCCTGGTGTTGCCATCCGGTTTCACCAGTCCTCAGTCAAATCGTCCAACCCATGCTAGCATGGAAAGCGGACGTTAAACGATGATGATGATGATGATGATGTGTATTTGTGTGTGTATTTTCTCACATTTGCTGTTTATTAAAATGACTTCTTGTTTTAAAACCCTTTCGGAATGTTAAAATAACTTGAAAGTTCGTTACTACAGGGTCAGGAAATAATGGGTGTCATCATTATTTTTTTAGATTTTGTTGCTGTAACCCCACAGGAGGGTAAACTCTATTTTTCATTCATCTGGGATCAATTAAATAAGTACCTATCATATACTGCTGTCAGCTAAGTTGACTCATACTCTTTCCCTATAAATTGTGGCTACATACCAATGTGAGAAATCCTTGTTATTCATTGATTCATTAGTACTTCCTCAAATACACTGGTTCATTGTTACTTCATCAAGTACATTTGCATTTATAAGACTTTACTTAAGTCCTTGTTTAGAGTTGTATTGTAAACCAATTCTGGTTTTGTGTACTTGTTGCTGTTTAGACCCAGTTTTCTCTTGTTCAAGCAAATCTGTTATGAAAGATATTTCAAATTTGGCTGTTATTTCTAACAGGTTCTATAATCACAAAGAGGTTTTCCTCATTGAGTTGTTCTTTATTTTTTGTGGTATTATTTTCAATATTTTCAACCATTCCTAGACATGACTATCCTGTCTTGTCAACATGTTTTAAGTCATAAATTACATAAAATGTTGTCATCATAGTAAAGAATATCTGTGATTTGATTGGCTGATGGAGAAAGATTTGGCTGTTCTAGTGAGTGGATTCACTGATTACATAAAAGCTTCAGTGTTAATTCAGTTACATCATCTTGGATGTTCATGTTATGCGTGCTATTTCAACATCCTCTTGTTGTTTCTATACTTGATTAAACTTTATATTCTGATACCAGTTTAACATTTTTGTCAAACCTGAGGTATTTCTTTATTTTTGTTACGTCCAATATCTTATCTCCACCTTTTATCTTCACTTCCTGGTAATTACACATCTGTTATTATTATAATTAAGCTGATATTTCAGTTCCTGCCAAGGTTGCCTTTGCCTTTCATCTTTTGAGGATGATAAAATAAATACCAGTCATAAAATCAGGTTCTTATAATCAACTGTATCTCCCTCCCTCCTTAGATCTGTTAGAAATCATTATTACTACTTTGTTTATTATTATTATTATTATTATTATTATTATTATTATTATTATTATTATTACTGTACTAGAACCAAACATTTCACTCACTTCATCAATGTCCACAAAAAGGCCTCAATATTATAATCTTCCTATTTCTTTGTTACTGATTAATAATGTTAGTTTACATTATTTACATTCGACGGATATTTGTCCTCATCTTGTTTGTTGTTAACATGTTTCTGCTGATATACCCACCAGCCTCCATCAGGTGTCTTGGGGAAATTTCTAACCTGGGTTCTCATTCCTAGGGTATTTTCCAATGTTATTATTTTTTTTTATTATTATTATTATTATTATTATTATTATTATTATTATTATTATTATTATTATCATCATCATCATCATCATCATCATCATTATTATTATTATTATTATTATTCAGGTCACTTCCTGGAATCTTGTGGTTAGTAGCCCGCGCTCTTAACCACTATGCCACATTAATGTTAGGTTCTGTCTTAGGAAACACTATTTCAAAACATAATGTTCATTTACTTAAGTAATAATAGTACACCTAAATAATTACCAATATCTCTCTCATACCATACCATCTTAAAACACAAACGTATGCATGCACACACATGAACACACACACTCACATGCAGAGGAAAATGTAGATGCAGATAAATAAGACAAGAGGTTTCATGGCTGTTGTGGTTTTGACTATAAGAGGTAACACTGAACAACTACAACATTAACAATATAGATACTCAAGCTGACCATCAATTTTACTAGTCTTAAAGATACTGAAAAGATCATGGCCACTGTTTTGCTTGAAGCAACAGGTATGGAATTTATCTTCCACTGTCATTCTACCACAAGACTTAGCTTTATAATTTTCTTTCTTTTCTTTTTTGGTTTCATTGTTTCCAAGAAATAAGAAATTTAAATATAGAAGCTAATGCACAAAGGGAAAAAAATATATATTGGTACACATATGATAGCAGAGAAGGTGGATTGTAATGTAGAGATAAAACTGATATGATAATTCTTCCTTAGTATTCTTCATTTGTCAGCCACAGTTGTGACAGACTTGGTAGTATGTACCATGCTTTCACTAACTGTTTTAGATGCCCATGTAGTTGTGAGCAGACACATACAGTCTTTCAGCCCAGTAACTCATGACCCAGGAGCACATCCAGGATATGATAGTTGGAAGGAGACAGCAGCTACACCAGTATGGAACTGGTACTTTGTTTATCAGCCTCTGAAATGATGTTGGTCAATGTTTGCAGGAACTGAATTCAGAATGTAGTTGGCTGGGAACAAATAAGACAATGCATTCTATCCGTGCTTTAACAGCTCTGCTTATTGACTTCCTTCTTCAGCAAAATGGAAAGATTCTCTTCAGAGTTTATGAGAGCCTTTATGCAGTGACTCAACTGGTGACAAATAGCAGCAAAAATCTCCCTCAAACCATACCCAAACATCTTCAGAAACATAAAAGATGTATAGGACAATGTAATGCTGCATATGCTGTTCTCAAGACCAGCTAGAGAAGGATGTAAAGGTAAAAGTAAAGTTAGCTTCTCGAGTCGTGCTGACTCACAAGGGCCAGTTTTCTGGTTTCATGGCATATATATTTTGTGCCTAGACGGGACACCAATCCATCACAGGATTACTCATTTTGCCAGCTGAGTGGACTGGAGCAATGTGAAATGAAGTGTTTTGCTCAAAAACACATGTCATCACTCAGTCCAGAAATCAAAGCCACAATCTTATAATAATGAATCCCTTACCCTAACCACTAAGCCACGCTCCTTAGAAGTGGATGGGTGGGTATATTATGCTTGGACAGCATTTGATCTTAGGTCTGCTGACATTAGCCTAGACATAAGCATACATTAAAACCAACAATGGCTCAAACCTTCTGAACGAATGTCAGAAATTGAATGCTTGATTTCAACTACACATGATTAATGTTTGACCACAATAAAAAAAAAAAAGTTGTAAAAAAAAATCTAAACTCTAAGTAGTAGAATGTACTGTGAACATCAATATGTCCTGTCAAAATTTAATCTATGTTTGTTGGTTTTGACAACGATGGAAAATATTCTCAAGCATGACTGAGTAGGTGGTTAGCGTATGGTAAGGCCAATATGGCAATATTTCAAAATCAGAGTAGATAATAAGTGACATATGCACATGCATCAAAAATTATATTTGACAGTGGTAAGGCTACAATACTCTGGGGCCAACTTATACTAGCAAATAATTCAAAAGAAATCAAATTAAAACTGCTAGGCATTGTTATCACAAAGATGGTAACCTTTATAGTTTCATATACCACTTTTTATATTCTCATTGATATCTTGATTGCTTTATGACTAAAGTAAGTAGAAATTTACAAAGACTAAGAATTGAAATAATGGAAGTACTGGCAGTATTGTTAATAGCTGGTGTTTTGGTTATAAATATGAATAATGACCAAACCATATCAAGGAGTACTCTGGTGTATTTAAGATATACAATGGAGTACTCCTCACTCCTGGAACAGTGTTGCTGCTACACATATATGCAAACATCCTGCATCACATCTAAAAGAAGACTACCGGATTGGCTGGCAAATACATCATTACCAAACTATAGCCTCTGTGTCTCTTCTTTCATCTGTTCTATTGTTGCTACAATGACCCATGATCCTCTAAACTAAATAGTTGCATACCAACTCTTCCTAAGCTCCCTGACACTTTTCTCACTTGTTGCCTCTATTGTGTCTCATCTTCAATGCCCTGCACCATCCCTTCTTTCTCAGAACATCAATCCTCTAATACACCCTCTTTGCTCACATTTTCCCTGCAGTTATTGACTTTATAAATCTTCAAGCTAATCATCAATCTTACTAGTTTTAAAGAGCTGAAAAAGTCAAGGGCTCTGCCCATCCTCATGTCAAACTAAGCCATTAAAGTAACATTAAAAATATGAGCACAGATATCTCATTGACTGTTTTAATTACCAACTACGAACTTTAGAAATTTGGTAGATATTTGAGTATTTCCAGAGCCATATATTGTTATATTGAAACCATTGTAAGTAGATTTTCTCACATTGACCCTTTCCTATTTTAGGATGACCAGAGAAATGAAAGGCAAAGTTGACTTTGTTAAGGTTTAAACTGGAAGTATAAAAAAGCATTAGTTTGGCATTGTATTGTTCCTACATACACTTCAACCTTATTTTCTACATATGGCTATGTAGACATAAGCATGGCTGTAGTTAAGAAAGTTTACTTTGTGCTCACATTGGTTCAGATATGATCATACTTTGTGACACTTTGAGTGTCTTCTTCTACAACATATATTTGGGAGTAAAATTTCAGAGACAAAAATTGTATGGAAGACCATCATATAATGTGGGGGTGTGTGTGTGTGTGTGTTTCTCAACATGTCTTTATATTAACAGCACTTGAGCAGCAGTGACATTTGTTATTGTCCTGTGTAAACAAAATGCCCAGGGTTACTGTCAGGAAGAGTACCCAGCCACAAGATATTACCTCAAGAAGTCTCATTAAATTCATGCCAACACAGACGATGCAGGCATAGAAATGATGATGGTGGTGGCAGTGGCAATGATTAGCAGTAGTAGCAGCAATAGCAGCTGCACTGATAGTAGTAATGATTTTTGTTTTTCTTTTTGTTTCAACAAGCACAGTGTTCTCAGGCAAGAAATACAGTGACAAATTTGTTCAAAGTGTTTTACTAGTATTGATGGTAACCACTTTAGAGTCAAGGGTTTTTAACTTGGAACTGATGAGAATGAAAGTAAATATTGTAACACTTTAGTTCTATCTTCTACTGTTGTTACCATGTCCTTTACCACAACAACAGCAATAATAATAAAACTGATTTCTAATTTAGGCACAAAGACAGCAATTCTGAGGAGAGGGATTACATTGACCCAAGTATTTGACTGTTACTTTATTAAACCAGAAAGTTAGAAAGACAATATTGAACTCAGAATATAAAGAACTACTATTAGAGTACCAGGAAAAATGTCTTGCTACATTTTTCTGATTATATTGCAAGAAACAAAATAATAATGATAACAACAATAATAATTCTTTCAAAATTTGGCACAAAGCCAGCAATTTTGAGGAGAGAGGGTAAGCCAATTATATTGATCCCAGTACTTGACTAATTATTTATTTTACCAATCCCAAAACGATGAGAAGCGACTCAGTGGGATTTGAACTCAGAATGTAAAGAACTAAATGATATGCTGCTAAGCATTTTGTCCAAAGCACTAAGGATTCTGACAGTCCACTGCTCTAATAGTAATTATCCTATCAACAATAGGCACAAAAGCTGAAATCTTGGGGAAAGGGGATAGTTGATTATACCGACACCCACCCATTATATCAACCCCCGAAAGGATGAAAGGCAAAGCCAACTTTGGTGGAATTTGAACTCAGAACATAAAGGCAAGTGAAATACTACTAAGCCTTTTGTCTGGTGTACTAATGATTCTACCAGCTTACCAACATAATAATAATAATAATAATAATAATAATAATAATAATGGTTTCAAATTTAGGCGTAAGGCCAACAATTTCAGTGGGCGGTGGGGTTAGTTGATTGCATTGACTCCAGTACTTGATCAGTCTCATCATCATCATCATCATCATCGTCATAGGTTATAGATGTAGGTGGATTAGTTAGAAATAACTATTTAGAATAACTAGTTTAGAATAACTATTTCCTTAACAATATTGTACATGTAACACATTTAGTTATGGATAATTTCTTTTTTCTTTAGGCAGTGTGAGAATATATTGGTATTGAGCCAATGTTCTCTATGAAACCTTGATATCTTAAGCAACAGGTCGAGCGACTCTCCATGTGATTCCAATCTCATGTTTCAACTATTTCCTCTTCTTTGCTAGTATTTTACTTAATCTTTGATATACTTTTTACTTTGTTAGTGTTGTGTTTGTGCTCTAAGTTGATTCAAAATATTTAATAGCTACAAAAATACTGGAGGTGAATAAATCACCAATGTAGCTTCCATTTGCAAAAGATTTTCTTTTCTTTAATTTCAAATCAAATGTTTATTAGTGGATTTCTAGAATTAGTTGTGTTCGGTTGCACTGGATTTGAGTCAAGGTCGGTGGATTCACAGAATTGCTAGAATGGCAGACAAAATGCTTTGCAGCATTTGTTCTGGCTCTTTACATTCATCATCATTATCATTATTCAACATTCACTTTCCATGCTGGTATGGGTTAGATGGTTTGACAGGAGCTGGCTATGCAGAAGACTGCACCAGTGTCTTCAGTGTCTGTTTTGGTAGGGTTTCTACAGCTGGATGCCCTTGCCAACATAAAAGCATCCAGTCAACTCCTACAGAGTGGACTGGGTGCTTTTATGTGGCACCAGCATGGACAAGGTCAGTTTTGGCATGGTTTTCACAATTGGATGCCCTTTCAAATGCCAATAACTTTACAGTGTGAACTGGATATTCTGAGCTCAAATTCTAGTAAGGGTAAATTTGCTTTTTATCAACAATAAAAGTAAAAGTCAACTACTTGGGTTGATTAGATTAACCATCCCCTCCTGCCAATTTACAGTCTTGTGCCTGTAATAGAAATAATTATTTAGTTACTGATATTGTTATGATCTAGATCAGGCCTGGTCCCACAGTCTCTTAATTAGAAAGGATTCTGCTATGAATATTATGTTTTTTATTTCAAACATAGATAGGATTATATGCAGTATGGTTATTTTAAAAACCTTGGTTGATTTGAAACCAGATTTGGTTGCTATTTCTAGCATGTCAAGTGGCTGCATAGAATAGTGCTTCCCAATTTTTTTCACATTGTGGCCTGCTAGAGTTCAAGCAGCAAATTCTAGCACATTTCTTTTAAAAAGTTTTTAAACCTTTAGCATTTAATCCACCTATATCCAGCCCAAATATTCTACCTGTTTTATGTTGAAACTGACCAGATCCAACCTTTCATACCTAGCCTACGATGTCATTCTTAAAATATACAAATACACTATTGAAATCTTGAAACTACAAAATAACATGTTGTTAATTCAAAACAATGTGAATAAATAAGAAATACTTTTGACAAAAAAATTTGAATGCTAAAGGGTTAAAAAACATTATGTATTAGAGTAGGAAACTTAGAAAAAATATGTAAACAATGACTATTCTTTTATCTTTTATCTTTTTTCTTTTATTTTTTTCTTGTTTAAGTCATTAGACTACAGTCATGTTGGGGCAATATTTTGAAGAATTTTTAGTCGAATGAATTAACCACAGTACTTTTTTTTTAAAGTCTAGTATTTATTCTATCAATCTCTTTTGCTGAACTGCTAAAATAGAGGGATGTAAACCCAGCAACACCAGTTGTCAAGTGGTGGTGGGGAACAAATACAGACACAAAGATACACACACACACACACACACACACACACACACACACACACACATATATATATATATATATATATATATATATATATATATACATACATTTCTAATATAAGGATAAAAAAATTTTTTTTTAATTTTATCAGTGGCCAGCATATAAAAAATACCTTTTAAGATGAAAATTATAAATACAATTATAAATAAGCGCAAAGAAAAAAATTTCTTTGCCAATATGCTGAAAAATAGACACTAAATTGTCTAACCACATAAAATAATTTCACCTGTTATATATATACATACATATATATTTGACAGGCTTCTTTCAGTTTCCTTCTACTAATTCCATTCACAAGGTTTTGGTTGGCCTGAGGCTATAGTAAAAGACACAGATAAATAAGAGCAAAGAAAAAAATTTCTTTGCCAATATGCTGAAAAATAGACACTAAATTGTCTAACCACATAAAAAAATTTCACCTATTATATATAGATACATATATATTTGACAGGCTTCTTTCAGTTTCCTTCTACTAATTCCATTCACAAGGTTTTGGTTGGCCCGAGGCTATAGTAAAAGACACTTGCCCAAGTGTCACACAGTAGAACTGAACCCGGAACCATGTTCTTGGGAAGCAAGCTTTTTTCAACAAAGTCACCCCAGCACCTGTTGCTTATTTTATTTTATTAATCTTGCTTGTTTGTAGACAAACAAAATTATGAATTTTCTAAAGCTCTAAGTCATATTTTCAAAACTCTAAATACCTCTTTTATACTATGATGCATTGTCTGAAGACCACAAATGTAGAAGTTCCCCCTTTATTATTTTAGTATGCACTTTTAGCTATCTTGAGTGCACCCAAAGAGTTTAATGAACAGTAGTCATGTAGCAGGCTGAATTAATCAATTATAACCTACTCCTGTAAATAACTTTACATTACTACTACTACTACTACTACTACTACTACTACTACTACTACTACTACTAATAATAATAATA
>NC_068982.1:113940600-113945809 GCF_001194135.2 Octopus bimaculoides
TGAACACTGGGGATCAATGTAATCGACTTAATCCCCTCTCACAAACTGCCCTTGTGGCCAAATTTGAAATTATCATTGTTATTATTATTATTATTATTATTATTATTATTATTATTCTGTTATGTGGAAGCTTCATCTCATGCACTGTTTATTACCCCTCCCTGTTATGTTACCTCATTATGTTACCTCATTATTATTATTATTATTATTATTATTATTATTATTATTATCCTCCTTAAGGTGGTGAGCTGGCAAAATCATTAGCACACTGGACAGAAATACTTAGCAACATTTCATCCACTTTTACGTTCTGAGTTCAAATTCTGCCAAGGTCAACATTGCCTTTCATCCTTATGGGGTCAAAGAAATAATTACCAGTGGCACATTGAGATCTATGTAATTGATTGACATCTTCCCCACAAATTTTTCAGGCCCTATGCCTATATTTGAAAAGATTATTATTATGATTGTTGTTATTATCATTATTACTTTTATGATTAAGCTGGCAAATTGGTAGAGTCATTAGCATGTCGGGCAAAATGCTTAACAACATTTTTTCTGGCTCTTTATATTCCGAGTTCAGATTTCACCAAGGTTGATTTTACCTTTCATCCATTCAAGGTCAATAAAATAAGTACCAGTCAAGTACCGGAGTTGATGTAACAGACTTATACCCTCTCCCCCAAATTACTGGCCTCGTGCCAAAATTCATAGCCATTATTATTGCTGTTGTTGTTGCTGTTTCTGATCTTCAAAATGGAAATGTGCATTTGAAAATAGGCAATTAGTTTATAGCTTATAAATTTATAGCATTATGAATATTTAAGTGGATAAATATGAGAAGAAAAATGGAGATGGTGGTGATGGTGGTGGAGGAATCCATCTTTATGTCATATTAATAAATAGTTGACTAGATATTAAAATAGAACTAGATATTTAAATAGAACTAGATATTTAAATAGAACTAGATATTAGAATTAAAAATTTTATTTTGAATGCTAATACAGAATTTTCATAATGTTTATATATTAAAAATCATTTACTTTGCCTCAAGTTACATTTCAAAAGAATAATAATAATACAAATACGAAGCAAAAGAAAAAATAAATAGTGAATTATTACCGAAATTATGTCCGGGTCCCATATATTTTATCTCCTTAACATCCTTCATTTTTGTTTTGTAATACTTCCTTTGATAATATTCTCACTGCTAATGTCAAGGGCTCACTGATACTTTGTGAAAAGGTTTCAAATTTATGCAGATGATGTAGAATGCTGTAAACTTCAGCAATATACATTAGGAGATGTGATTAAGTGACTACACCATATCACCACATACACATAGCTGAAGTTATTTTTGTTTTAAAAAAAAATAAAAAAATGTAGCTAGGAATCTTGCCTCCCTATAAGTAGGCAGTTACTGCTATATGTAGGGCTTCACATGCCTTCAGGATCCTTAACAGGGGATAGTATTTTCTTACATGTTAAAACTGAAAAGCAGTGAGATCGACTTACTGTGCCAAGCTAAAACATTCTTCTATGGACATCTTTGACGCTGGAAGATGGTTTGTAATTGCAATTTTTTCTTTATATTTACAATTTATTTATTCGCTCATTAAATATTGGTCAGAGACTTAATTAAAAATATCTCTTGTTTTGTAAAGTAATACAGAATAAAACAGGAATTTACTTACGTCTCCTTTCACTATCAGCTACTAAAGAAAAAAATGCAATTCTTAAATATAGCTAGATTACTAACTTTCTCTTTCTCTCTCTCTGTCCTTCTCTCTCTCTCTCTCTCTCTCTCTCTCTCTCTCTCTCTCTCTCTCTCTCTCTCTCTCTCTTTCTCTCCCTCTCATTAAGCCCTATCTATCTTTCTATCTTTATTTCATTTTGTAAATAATTGTTTTATTATCCCTTTTCTACCATGATAGTTGAGTTATCTGCCAACTTTATCAGTTTTTTCACAAGTAGCAGAGATATTTTTCACATTCCATACTTAGATTAAGTGACAGCTCCGAATATTTCCTCTACAATATCATCTTACGAAACAGATGTGTCAGAATCTATTGTTATATCATTGATATCAAACCAGTGTGGATCACAATCTTTTTGACTGTATACACACTGGGGATCAATTAGGAAATCACTGGGACACATCACACGAAAATTCAAGAAAGAAAGAAAGAAAGAAAACTTTAGTTTTAATCTTAAAAATCCAAGGAAAGAAAACATTTAGAAAAAATACTATTGTTTATGACCTCATACATGTGTATAACAAATTTATGACTAACATTTTTACAAGATGCCTAAGCATTGATATAATATATATTCTTTAAAGACTTACACTATAGTTTTGAAAATATTGCAGTGCACCTCAGTGGGTCATAAAAACATCATTTAAGAACCTTTGCATCAGACCATTACTTCATCTTCAATAATTATTATCAATTCTAATTACAACTGTTTTATGTTGTAAATGTTTTACTTCTTTTAAACTCCAGCAACATCCACTATAGTAATTCTATTGCAGTAGTTAAAATAATTTTGTTTTCTATTCTTTTTTTTTTTTTTTTTTTTTTTTTTTTTTTTCTTGGTGGATGGATTGGTACGGTAGCTTGAGATGTTGTTGATTGTGAGAATGATGATAAAGATGCTAGCTCTATGATTTGATTAAACTTGCCTGATGATGAAAGAAAAGAATAGTATATCTCAAACACTACCGAGGTGATTTATGTATATGTTAAGTGTATGTGTGTATATATATATGTATTGTGTGTATCATCATGTGTTAGTGTCCACTTTTTTATGTTTGCATGAGTCAGATGGAATTTGTTGAGGTAGATTTTCTATCAATGGACACCCTTTATGTTGCTAAACTGCACCTGTTCCCTCATAGCCAGACACTGCTTCTATGACAGTGGTCTCATTTGGAATTATAGCACAATGACAATAGAAGGAGATTCATAAGCAAGTGTGTTTACATATATACACACACATAAAGCACTTCCTTCAGTCTCCCTCCACCAAATCCACCCACAGGACTTTGGTCAACCTAGAGGGATAGTAGAAGATACTAGCCATACAGTAGGACTGAACTCGAAGCCACATGATTGAGGAGTGAACTTCTTAACCACACACCCATGCCTATGCATGTGTGTGTGTGTGTGTGTGTGTTAGAAAAGAATATTTTGTGTGTGTATTAACCATGAAATTTTTTTAACTAGTTTAAATGATACAAATATTTACTTCAACAAATATTAATTTCCAAGCATGAATTTGAAAATATTTAATATGGAAATGTTTATTTTTTTTTTTTTAATCTGAAAATATTATTTTGTTTCTTTCTCCTCTTCAATATTCTAAGCTCCCTAACATAAATTTTACTTTTGTATACTGAATTAAAATAGCAAAACAAAACACAGCTTAATATATTAGTTTTCTTATTTAGTCTTGTTCCTTTTTATCCCTGCTACAAATAATGAACAAATATTGAGAGAGTCAAATTTAATGTTAATACTGTACACCAATTGGGTAAAATGTTTTATGCAGATTGTTGTCAGAGAGCCATAAAACACATGTTTTAATCTGAACATATGTTTTTTATGATAATGCTATCCATCAATAGAGTTGAAAAAGACTTTTTAATAGTTAACAGATCTTTGAAGTCCACTGGGCTAGTATTTATCTCTCATTTAAGTGATTTTAAGCTTATAAGAGAAGTGTTCTTCTGGATAGGGAGCCAGTATATCACAGATAAGTGATCCCACTAGAGGAATTGAACTGAGTATAGCTTACACCAGGGAATTATACCACCTTATTGTACATGCTTAAAGAAAGTGAGGTACATTAAGTTATGTATAGTTCAATGTTGCTAACAAGATATTTTTTTTTTTGTTTCTGCAATCTGAAGGTTTTGTACTTGATAGTTCCAGATAAATACCAATACTATTAAAATACAGATGCAAAGAACCTGAAACTGTTTGAGTACCACATTTGATTAAATAAACATTTCTAGAATAGGTACACGACCCAAGATTTGGTGGCAGAAGTAGAAGTTGGTCATTTAAATCAATACTGCATTCAATTGATACTTTATTTTATCAACACCAGAAAGATGAAAGGCAAAGATGACCTTGACAAAATTTGAACTCAGAATACAATGGGATTAATAAGGATTTCTCACATTAGCACATGACCATTAATGAAAGTATTGTCTACTGAACAAACTGGGAGAAACATATTAATGACTCACATCTCATTTATTCTGAAAGAAATAATAAAGCAAAGTCTACACCAGGGTTTGAACCAGGTATATATAGAAATGTAACTAACTTCTGATCAAGTCATACACCACCTTTTGAGATAAGATTTCATAATGGAACCAATTAGATTCTCTATAGTGTTACAATAAAAAATTCCAGAACTTATTATACTTTGTATTTTCACATAACCGAATGACATTATCTTTTGGGAGGTAAAATACAAAATAGTGAAAAGACTAGAGCATGCATACATATATAACACATTGTGTGTGTGTGTGTGTGTGTGTGTAAATGTAATATATATATGTGTATATGTATATATAAATATAATATATATACATATGTATATATAAATATAATATGTATATATATAAATATAATATATATATGTATATATAAATATGATATATATATGTATATATAAATATAATATATATATATATATATATATATATATATATATATGTGTGTGTGTGTCCGTATATATAACTATAATATGTGTGTGTGTGTGTGTGTGTGTGTGTGTGTGTGTGTGTATAACTATAACATATACACACACACACACATACACACACACACACACACACATACACACACACACACATACACACACACACACACCTTTATATGTTTTTATATATATATATTGAGTGTATGTAATATTTAGTATCAATAGTGTTTGTTGATATCAAAGTTTTGCTGATACATGCTTTTCAAATCAGACAGTTTTGAGAATACTGGCTTCTCAAAAGCTACCTGATTTCAGAAGATAGTATAAGCAAAAATTTGAAGTAAACAATTACTATTGATAATAAATATTATTGTGACTCTACAATCACAATTGAGTGGTTTATTCAAAGCACATTTACTGTACTGAAGTACTCGAACTTAAAAAGAAAAATAAGAAATAAGCAATTAAATATATAAACAGGAAAATAAATATA
>NC_068982.1:113945898-113950435 GCF_001194135.2 Octopus bimaculoides
ATATATATATATATATATATATATATATATATACATACACACATACATACATGTGTGTAAGCATGTGAGTGTCATGTGCATGCATAAGACAGAGAGTTAGAAATTAAGTACAGGGAAAAATCAAAAGAATTAGACAAGGAAACACAAATAAAGGTATACACATACACATGCACACACACACACTTATTTCTCTCATAAGTTGTTGGTTGAAGTTCCACTGTTTCAACTCTTAGCTTCAGCTTATTTGTAGGTTTCAAGAAAAATCTGTGAGGGGAAATATTTTGTGAAGAATAGGTACTTTTGAGATGGATGTGAGACAGCATGTTTTATGGTATAACAGGACAAAACTACTACAATTATTTGAGAATATACAAATATTACACACACACACACATGCACATGCACATATTATTTGATAGGTTGTACATGCTTGGCAATTTGAAAGATCATGCTGAAAATGAAATCCTAATATTGTGAATGAGTTATTGTAACCATTTGGCAGAACATAAACTATTATATTTATTTGGGTAAATATAACAGTGCAGTCAACTATGAAATGTCAGTGAGTTTTGTTATGCATCTACAGCATGGTCACTGACACCATTCCACTGCATATATTATGTAGTTTCCAAATAAAACATAGGAGTTATGACGGAGAATATATGCAAATGTAAGAGAGTGTAAATATTATTAAGATTACTAAGTCAGTATGTTAGGTTATTTAGCAGCAGGTAATTTTTATAGACATGACAGCATGAATTAACAAAACACATTAATTTACTGGGGTATGGCTGACTGGTAAATCAAAAATAATCTACAATAACACATTTACATCATCATCATCATCGTCGTCGTCGTCTAACGTCTGCTTTCCATGCTGGCATGGGTTGGACAGTTTGACTGAGGACTGGTGAGCCAGAAGGCTGCACGAGGCTCCAATCTGATCTGGAAAAGTTTCTGCAGCTGGATGCCCTTCATAAAGCCATCTACTCTGAGAGTATAGTGAGTGCTTTTACGTGCCACTGGCATGAGGGCCAGTCAAGCAGTACTGGCAACGATCATGCTCAAGGGGTGTTTTTTACATGCCGCCTGCATGAGAGCCAGTCCAGCGGCACTGGCAATGACCTCGCTCAAATGTTGTTTTTCACATGCCACCGGCACAAGTGACAGTAAGGGGATGCTGGCAACGATCATGCTTGAATGGTGCTTATTACGTGCCACCAGCACGGGAGCAATCAGCAGCCCTGGCAATGATCACGCTTGAATGGTGCTTTTAACATTCCACTGGCACGAATGCAATCAGTCAGTACTGGTCATTGGCCACGTCAGCAATTTTGATTTCACTTGCCTCAACAGGTCTTCACAAGCAAAGTAAGGGTACTCATAAGCGGGCTGGTTATACACCACTGGCATAGGCCACGGGTTATGGACTCACTTGACTTATCAGGTCTTCTCAAGCACAGCATATCTCCAAAGGTCTCGGTCACTAGTCATTGCCTTAGTGAGGCCCAATGTTTGAAAGTCGTGCTTCACCACCTCATCCCAGATCTTCCTGGGTCTACCTCTTCCACAGGTTCCCTCAACTGCTAGGGTGTGATATTTTTTCATACAGCTGCCCTCATCCATTTGCAGCACATGACCATACCAGCTCAGTCATCTCTCTTGCATACCACACCTGATGCTTCTTAGGACCAACTTTTCTCTCACACTGACATTACACATCCAGCGGAGCATATTCACTTCATTCCTTCCAAGTTTACGCATGTCCTCAGCAGTCATGGCCCATGTTTCACTGCCATGTAGCATGGCTGTTCGTACACATGCGTCATACAGTCTACCTTTTACACTGAGCGAGAGGACCTTAGTCACCAGCAGAGGTAGGAGCTCTCTGAACTTTGCCCACGCTATTCTTATTCTAGCAGCTACACTTTCAGAGCATGCAAGCTATCAAGTACTTGTAGTTTTTCTCCCTGGAATGTGACAGAAGCTATTCTCTGCACATTTTCAGTGTTTATTGTTCCTGAACATTTGCCACATACAAAAACTATCTTCCCAGTTAGCCTTACGTGTATTATTTATTTTGCATGTATATGATCTCAGCAACATGCGTATCTTAACAATTATAATTCCACTAGTATATGACTAGACTTTGTCTCAGATGCTGCGGTCTAACTGTATATCATTTACCACAATGAGAGAACTGCTGTCCTTACTTTGTAAATGGAATCATGTCAAGCTCCATAATATACAGCAATCACTTGAAACAACTGACACCTCTCACTTGGAATGCTTTTGCATTCTGTCAGGAAAATCCTGCCTTTCACAGACCAAAACTCTCTGTTTAAAACTTATATTTTGTCAACCTGGAATGTGGATACTGGCAATTTCAAATATTGTTTATATTATTATATTAATAAGAACTGTTTCTGATCTAGGCAAAAGGCAAGCAGTTTTGAGGTGCTTGGTAAGTTGATATGATAGACTCCAGTGCATAATTGATACTTTATTTTATCAACCCTGGAGAAATGAAAGGCAAAGTTGACTCTGGTGTAACCTGAACTCAGACCATAAAGAGTTGGAACAAATACTGCAAGATGTTTTGTCTGATGATCTAAAGATTCTACCAATCCATTGCCTTTGAAGGAAGACAACTAAATATCAAAAGGCATATGTCACATAATAATAATAATAATGGTTTCTGATATAGGCACAAAACCAGCAATATTCTTTTCTACTCTAGGCACAAGACCCAAAATTTTCGGGTAGGGGGGGGGCAGTATGCAACAGTATGCAACTGGTGCTTAATTTATCAACCCGAAAAGGATGAAAGGCAAAGTCAACCTCAGTGGAATTTGAACTCAGAACAAAAAGACAGACGAAATTACCTCTAAGCTCTCAGGATCTATCCAGCCAGTCGTCTGCACTTTGAGGCCATCCTGGTAATGTGCACTTGGAAAGAAGTAGCATCACTCATGTCGATACCCAGGTCCCTCACTGATTTAGGTTCTGGGAATATAATCCCCTGTGGACCAGTGTAACCTGTAAGTTTTATATTCAGTATTGGATGCTGGTAGCACAGGGCTTGGGATTTTTCAGCATTAAACTGCATATTATTGTCCTCAACCCATCTGTAAATTGAGTCCAACTCTTGCTGCAGGTGTGCAACAACCTTGGGGTTCTGTATTTTCTGCGAGACTTTCATATCATCTATGTTGCTAGTAAGGGTGGCAATCCAGGCAGCTGAGGGCATATATTTCAGAGGGCCACTATGAAAAGCACTAGTCCCAAGACAGTGCCTTGTGGAATACGGCTTGCTACTTTTGTTTTCTTTGAGGTGGCTTCATTAGCCATTACTGCCTGACTTCATTCTTTCAGAAAATCATGTAACCACTCTCCAAGTTTTCCAGCTATGCCAAGATCATGCAGTTTGTGGCATATAATACCATGATCCACTTTATCAAAAGCTTTTGCAAAGCCAAGGTATATTACGTCCACATTTAAATTGTAAACGGCCAAAATTTTAGGCTCACACAAAATTATCAAAAGCAAAATGCAACCTAAATCATTGAAAAAATATTAACCAGCGCAAGACTATATCCATTAACAATGGAACCAAAAGTGAAAAAATGTGGTCGACCTAACAGTGGTACATGCCCCACCTTTTGGAGGGTTCAGAGTTCCACTTTAAACAAGGTGAAATATTTAAGATTAAATTAAATTTCACCTGTGCCTCAGAAAATCTAATCTATGCCATTACATGCTTAGCGTGTAGTAATCATTATATTGGCAAAACAGGAATATCACTCCATCGAAGAATCACTCTCCACAAAGAACAAATCCGCCACCCACAATACAGACAGGTACAGGTCAGTGAACACATAGAAAGGTGTGCTAGGAACCTTAATCCTAATTTCCTAACTTTCCCCTTCTATCAGTGCTCACAGAACACCTCAGTACAACAAAGAATGAATAAAGAGGCAACTTTCATCAATAAATATCTTCCACAACTCAATATGAACACTTAACTTAATACAGAACACTACTAACCTTTCAATTAATACCACCCATACATCCTATACACCATTTACATTACAGATCTATATCTACCCTAGTTGCACCAAATTCAGAACTACTTACCTCCCTTACACATAATATTTTTACTCAGGGACTAGTAGACCTGACACCATTTGGTAATCGGTGTGCATTCATAGCAGTGAGCAGTAAATTTACAAAACCAGTATGCTTTTGAATCTCTTTAACAATTCACAGTAATGACTTTTGTTACTTTTATTCCTACCTCAGTTCATCTAATTGTATATATCTATCGTTACTTTTAATAAAAAGCGTTTACTTTTTTTTATTTCCAGTGTGCATTTTTAGTTATTTTTCTTCTTACTTTCCCCTTACATTTCCATGTATAGTTTCTATTTCTATTTTCCACATGTATTTCTATTATATATATGTGTGTGTGTGTGTGTGTGTGTATATATATATATTAGCATGGAAAGCGGACGTTAAACGATGATGATGATGATGA
>NC_068982.1:113950514-113952300 GCF_001194135.2 Octopus bimaculoides
TATATATATATATATATATATATATATATATATATATATATATATGTTCTCTTTTACGCTTTTATTTGTTTTCATCATTTGACTATGGTCATCCCAGAGCACTGCCTTTAGTCAAATTGTCCTCAAGACTTTGTAATCCTAGTAATTATTCCATTGGTCTCTTATGCTGAACTACTAAGTTACAGGGATGTAAACACACCAACATTGGTTGTCAAGCAATGTTGGAGTGGTCAAACACAAACACACACACATATATATACGACAGGTTTCTTTCAGTTTCCGTTTACCAAATCCACTTACAAGTCTTTTGCCGGCCCAAGGTGCCACACAGTGGGACTGAACCTGGAACCATGTGGTTGGGAAGCAAGCTTCTTACCACACAGCCATATATCATATGTGTGAGTGTGTTTGTATTTCTCCTTGTTTTCTTATGTTCATTCACCAACTGTACATAAAACAGCCTTTCATCTGTACAGGTAGTGTCTTATGTTTGCAGTCAACCATGAAAGCATGTCTTAGCTTCTTGACATGTCTTAATATGTTTCACCATCTTTGTAAACAAAAAGGCTTGTAACTATGTCCGGGCTGTTTGTTATTTCCTAGACTGAGGGATTACCTTGCATGGTGACTGGAAGGGCATCCAGTACTATGAAATCTGCCTTAGTGAATTACATCTGACCCATGGAAGATAAAAAGTGGACTAAAGTAAAACGACGATGATGATGAGATTATAAATAACAACAACAGTATAAAGCAGCAATCAGTGGAAAGGCTTCTTGAAATGGGGAACCCACATATCTCAGGTTTCTCTTATACACTAAAGACAAATAGCTTCTAGTTTTTGCTGTCAGCTCATGGACACATAGTTAATATAGTCCCATGTAGCTACATCATTTGTTCCACTCTCTACCACCTTTCATAAAAGTTCTTAAAAAACAGCAGCTCTTGCTCTATATTCACCTTCTCCTTCATTAGTATATGAAGAAGGTGAGGATTTCCTTTGAATAGAAAAGCTCTATCCTTAGTTTTTCATCCAACATGCAACTTTCTTTGCCATAGTCATCAGCCAGAGGATGCTCTTCCTTGTCAAAGGAAGGTAATTGTTTGAACTTCAAGATAAGATCAGCTGACAGCTAGATCTATCCTACACATGATAACACATGATGAACCTGTGAATCAACAATGCACAGACATTGAATAAGTGTGTGTGTATGTGTTGGACATTTTTGTTACCCTGCATACATCTCAGAAAGAAACAAAAGGTCATACTGTTTATGAAGTGCATCATCATCATCATCCTTTAACATCCACATTCCACCCTCGCATGAGTTATATATTACAAAGAGTGCTTATAATAGAAAAATAATAAAAATAAATATATAAAATGCAGCATGTAACCAAATGACATTGAGGTGAACTTAGTTAATGTAATGGAAGCTGGACCACAGTAAAACTACTGGAATAATGATTTAATAATAATGCCATAATATATAGATAGCCTATTTGGATGTATATATATCTATGAACATTTAATTATACACCTGTTATGTATATGAATCTTGCACACACACCATCCAGCCTTAGAAGAACTACAAGAATGTATTGGAAGAGCATATTACCTGGATAATAAAATGTTGAGTCTACAACTATAATGCATTTAGGCATAATTTGAGTTATGATCGACTCAGATGAAGATTCTGATATATAATGAATATAATGTTATGTGTCTGTACGTGTATATTTGTATTTATATATATATATATATATATATATATATATATATGTA
>NC_068982.1:113952310-113959743 GCF_001194135.2 Octopus bimaculoides
ATATATATATATATATATATATATATATATATATATATGTATGTATGCTTTTATATATACGTATTTATATATACATTTATATATAGATATATATATGTACATATGTACATATTTACACTTTTATTGCCTTCAAAGTATTCTCCATTTAAAGCAATGCATAAGGCCAGGTGTGTTTACCACTGTTCAAAGCAGTGCTGGAACTCTTGCGAAGTGATGTTTTTAATGCCTTTGTTGTTTTTTCTTCACCACATCAGCAAATTCTGTAACACCAACTTTCATCACAAGTTGATCTTCCAACTGTTCTTTCAGTCATGACTGCTTTTGATCTTCTGTGAGCAAAGTGAGGCACAAGTTTTGTTGCAACTCTTTTCATTCGCAATTCCTTACTCCAGGACACACCAGTCATATCAACAAGTTCGTCAATTGTTCGGTGACAGTCCTCCAAAATCAGTTCATGAATTTTTCTGATGTTTGAGTTTGCTCAGGTCAGCAGTCGTCATGAACAAGGTTAGTCTTCAAGCAATTAGTGACTGTTCCTAAAGCATGGAAACCACACATAAACTTGTGTTTTGCCCCTACCATTGCTTGACAACCGATGCTGGTGTGTTTGCGTCCCCGTAACTTAGCAGTTCGGCAAAAGAGACCGATAGAATAAGTATTAGGCATCCAAATAATAAGTCCTGGGGTCAATTTACTCAACTAAAGGCGGTGCTCCAGCATGGCCGCAGTCAAATGACTGAAACAAGTAAAGAGTAACGAGTATATATATCTATATCTCTATATATATGTGTATGTATATCTATCTATTTGTATATGAATCTCTATATATCTGTATGCATCTTTGTATTTATGTCATTGTGTGTCTGCATATTTATGTGAGTGTTTGTGTATATGTATTTATAAATATAGGGTTATATGAATACATGTGTTATATACATATGTGTCTGTACACTTGTGTGTGTGTGTGCATGTGTTAGCATTTATATGTATGTCAATGTAAATTAACATAGCCATATGTTGAAGTTTCGTTTGCATGTTGAGTTTGTGAGATGATCTGTTGTGCACCATATGTAATATATCAGATGGAACAGGCTGCCTAACCACTAAAACATGAGTTGCAAGATAATAAAATACCTGTTGATTGTTCAGTTATAAACTCTACCCCAAACCATCATAATCTATGCAGATTGAAGCAGCAAGAGTTAAATGTTTAGGCCATAGACATAGCGCAATAGAAGTGCTGGTTCTATAACTTTCTCTAACAGGAGTCTGATACCTTATCTAGTAGGGAAAATGCATCTCTTGTATATCATTACCATCATCATTTTATGTCTGGCTTCTACTGCCGGTATGGATTAGTTGGTTTGAAAGGGTCTGGCAAGCTAGAAGACCACATCACGCATCATTGCATTGATATGATTTCTGTTGCTGGATTCCCTTTCTAATGCCAACCACTTAACAGAATGTACAGGGTGTTTTTTCATTGCAGCAGCACTAATTATACTTGCCTTATTACTTGCTAAGGCCCTAAAGTAGCCCCTATGGTTGAAGGAGAATAAAAGAGAGAGTGGGCAAATACTGTGTGTGTGTAACTCAAAGTCAACATGGAGAGTACTGAATTCTATACACAATAAATTCCTGATTGGTTAAAATTTCACCCATAGACAGACAAAGAAAATGAAAACCTAGGCATAATTCTGAATGAAATGAAGAGATAATTTTTCAAAAAATCAAAGTTTTATGGTTGAACAAACATGCTTGACGAAAAGCAGCAATCTTACCATTGCTTTACAGTTGAGAGACAGCTAGGAACATGTTTCAGTCATGGTTAGGCTTCATCAGAGTAGAACATAGTCCTTAATGTCTCCAAAAATATATAGGTATTTCAACACATGTAGAAGTTTTGTACAGTCGTTGTCAAGGTTAATTGCACAATTTGGTCAACTGACATCAACTAGCTAAAATTAAAATTTTCTGCACATTCTAAGATAGCTGTTTCATTAGTTAGCTATTTTGGAATGAAAACATAGAACCAATGAAACAGATGTGTCATAAATCATTATTACTGTCATTTTAAGTTTGTTTACTTCCCATGCTAGCATGGGTTGAACAGGTTGTTATTGTCCAAGTTCTTATTCAGAATTTCTGATCCTGTCTAACAAATCAGAGGATCATATCTCACTCATGCCTTTCATTTTCCTATCACCAACCTCTTTACAGTGTGTACTAGCTGCATTCTATTGAGGTTCCAATACTATTGAGGCTGCCTTGAACTCTTTAAGGCTGAAGAGTCCTTACTACTCTGTGATGTTTGTTTGCTCAAGACATCATGACCAAGAACTTGAATAGAAGAGAGAGTGAGAACAACTAGGATCATAGGTGGAATGGGGAAAAATATATGATGGCTGAAATCTACCTCAACAAATTCCATCATGTCAATGATTTGTATAATACAAGTTGGTCAGCTGAAACTAAGTTTGGACATGTGATAAGGACCTGTATCATCTGATGGCTATTTTTTAATGGAAACATAACCAACAAAACAGCTGTCGCAGCACATGATTTGGAAATGACTCCTCACTATTGATGCTTTGGATCTGCTATTTCTAAAGTTATGCAAGCCTTAGGAATTGTAACTGCCCTTAAGAATATCCACAAGCTTAATGAAGTATAATAGTCATTATGAATTTCTTCAAACCAAGTGAAAATCACTGAAGGTGCCATGTAGAAACTACCCAGTACACTCTGTAAATTGGTTGGCATTAGGAAGGGCATCCAGCCATAGAAACCTTGCCAAAACAGACTATGGAACCTGGTGTGGCCCCTTGCCATGCCAGTTTCTGTCAAGCCATCCAACTCATGCCAGCATGGAAAATGGATATTAAATGACAATAATGTTGAAGTAAAGTTATTTCTAGAAATCCTAGTTTAATAACAGTGAACACCCAGATTACCAACACCTGTGTATTATGTTTGTGTTATGTTCTATTTGTTTGGGAATAATGGAAGAGACCTTACCTATAAATTGTTAGTAACATAGTTATTCATACCTCCCTATGCACAACAAAGATATAGGTGTGTGTGTGTGTGTGTGTGGAGAGAAGTATGTATAAGTTTATTGTGTCGCTATTTAGTCAGGAAGGACTTTCCAGTAACCCCACTCCCACATCACTGGGATTCAAAAATAATTGTGTGAAGTTTGTGGTTAGTAAACAATGTAGCTTAATGAGTGAGAAAGGAAATATAATTAGATGCTGGAAAGATGAAGTTTTAGGGTGGTCTTTTCAGTGCAGCTGTTTCCAATAGAGTCTAGGTGTGTTGAAACACAAACATGATAATAGAAGTAGTTGCCAGTGAAAGGAGTTAGTTTAGGTGGAAATTCTATAAACTCAGTAATTCAGAAAAACAGATGCTCTTGTAAAAATGGAAATTTGGTGCAGGGCCATAGTGAATAGTGATGTTTGGTAAGTAAAGGTTTGTGTGTGACAAGGATATCTATATCTATTTGTACTGCCTCCAATAGTTGAACAGCACTCAATCAGACAGAATTATTTTCTGGAAAGAGAAGAAAATTTAGCCTTTCTAAATAAATGTTGTACCTATGATATATGCCTGTGGTTACCATTATATAGTCATCAGTTTAAAAAGCTGGACCAGATCACTGTTTAACATCCATTTTTCAGTGCTTGTACAGTTGGGTCAGTCTTCTTTTACATCTAAGTTCCTTTCTTTTATGCAGTGACCATACCAGTAAGAAATAAAAACGAATCTTGATCTTCAACTAAGCAAAGTCAATCAAGTTATGTACATTATTCAGGCTATAAACACAATGGCTGCTGAGATTTAGAATTGAACATCCAGAAAAAGAGAGAGAAAATAATTTGGAAAGTAGCATTGATTATAATAAAATATATGAAATTGGAAAATAAAGGAACAAGATATGAGTATAGCTATATAGTTAAGAAGTTCCTTTTGCAAATATGTGGCACCTTAAGCAAGTATCTTTTATTATAGCTTCAGGTTGAACAAAATCTTGTGAGTAAAATTTTATTGATGAAGACTATGTAAAAGCTAGCATATGTGTGCATGTGCATGCACATGTGTGTGTGTGTGTGTAGGTGTGATATCTTTACCTAATATATATCAGTGAAGGAGACGGTGACACACAAAATGCACCCAGCACACTCTGTTAAGTGGTTGGTGTTAGGAAGGGCATCCAGCCATAGAAACCATGCCACAACAGACAGTTGGAGTCCACACAGCTCCCACTAGCCAGCTCCATGTCAAACCATCCAACCCATATCAGCATGGAGAGTAGATGTTAAACAGTTATGATGATGATGTTGTAAATGTGGTCAAGAAAGTTAGAAAAAAAACACAGGTAATTTTTGTGGTATTTATTTTATGTCGATATATCATACTCCCTTTAAGGCAGCAAGCTGACAGAACCATTAGCATGCCAGACAAAGTGCTTAGTAGGATTTCATTTGTCTTTACATTCTGAGTTCAAATTCTGACAAGGCCGACTTTACCTTTCATCCTTTCAAGATCAATAAAATAAGTACCAATTGAGTACTGGGGCTGATGTAATCAACTTACTCCCCTGAAATTGCTGGCCTTGTGCCAAAATTTGAAATCAATATATCAGTTACTGTTACCTTAAGCAATACAATGAATTAGTGATTGGTAAATTGTAAACCTGTAACCAATAATGCTATTGTTCATCAGTCGCAATAATAATTATAATAATAATAATATTGGTTTCAAATTTTAGCTCAAGGCCAGCAATTTCGAGGAAGGGGATAAGTCAATTACATTGACCTTAGTGTTCAACTGGTACTTATTTTATTGACCCCAAAAGGGATGAGAGGCAGAGTTGACCTCAGTGGAATTTGAGCTCAGAACCTAAAGATGGACTAAGCATTTTTCCCAGCATGCTAACAATTCTGCCAGCTCACCACATTAAACAACAACAACAACAACAACAATAATAATAATAATAATAATAATAATAATAATAATATTAATAATAATAATAATAGATAAGTGAATAAGTAAAAAGAAGCTCAGAAAGTAATGTAGTACAACTGTAATACAAAATCTGTCCTGAATGAAACCAAGGTCCTTGTTTGATACAATATTTCCCCCCTGACAAACTAGTTAACAACATCTAGTGATGGTTGCTAGAACAAAGGTAAACATCTGCAAGCCATCTTCACTGTTAAGCTAAAAATCCCTTGATCTTTATTTAATTATCTTTCTTAGGGACACTCATCCTAGATGATTAAGACAGTCTAGTCAGTTTTTCACTATTTCAAGTTTGTGTTTAGTTATTTTAGATGTTATTGCTGGAAAAGAGGTTATTTAGTATGCTATAGAAAATATTTATATGTTTTCTTCACTAATTAACTCATTTATTCAGTAGGTTATGATGATACTCACATGGCTGAGTCATTTTTTTTTTTACCTGTTATGTAAGCGCATATATTTTTTTCTTTTGTGTGTGTGTGTTCATGTTCATTACATTTGCTTCCCTTTGTTTCCTAGACACATCTCATGCAGTTTCCTTAATCCACTATCTAGGTGGGCATAAAATCAAAAGTATGGGCAAAATCCCATCTTCTCAGACTAACGTGTTAAAACTAGATGTGTTTATGTATCTAGAATGTAATCTAATATGCTCACAATGTGGACAGCAAATGTTGCATATTACCAGTCTTCCAGACATTCTTTTATATCTATTCTGAATTCTAAGACATTTTGTGAGCATTGAAAATTATCTAATTCAACAAATCATGCTATATAAGTTTGCTGATGTATGCATCTTAGCTTCAATTATGTATTAATGATGAAGTAAGAATACCTCTCTGCCTGCTGTTGTCAAAACTGAATTTAGTGCTCAATTTTCCTGAGATCAAGCATGCTAGCTGACTTACAGCATTAGGCTGTTTAGAGGTTGCTTCTCCAGATGGCAATTCTAGGCTACTTATATATAGCAATAGCAGGATAGAAAAACTAGGTAAAAGTAATTCCTTTCTTTTGCATTTAATTAAAGAAGTGGGGAATTTTTGTTTTGGGAGTGTTTTTAATGAAAAATCTAACTAAATAGTTTCATAATTTTTGCTGAGTATATATATCAGAATATTTTACTGAATGTATATCAGAACTGTTTGAATGATTTCATTATGTGCTAAAATATATGGGCATGTTAGTACAGATGTAGGCATCAGAGCTAACTCTATACTTGGTATATTTCTTACCCTGTATTATTTACAACTATTCTTATGTTATCACTGATAGGTTTAGAGAGTGAGAAAGAGAGAGACAGAGAAACAGACAGAAAGAAAGAAAGAACGTTTCCATTCAGATGAATCTTTCTGATGGCTGACAGATTAAATTTGTTTCTGCTCAAAACAGGTTATTTTACAATAGCCACCAAACTATCATTACCTAAGACAAAATATCTTTCTCATCCTGATGACAGCTTAGATTCTTCTATTTTGGGTTTGTCATAAATATAATATATCTTCCATTATTTATTATGAACATAACTCTCATTTGTTATGTCTCTGTCTGTGAGTGTATATACGTGTGTGTGTGAGAGAGTGTGTGCATATGTATCTGTCCGATAGATAAGTGTCTAATATGCATATACAATGTTGTGAAGCAAGTTGAAGCTATTGAAATTTTTTGTATGAAAAAGATGGAATATGTAACGAAAATATTTTCATAGTACTATATTTGTTGACTACTATAGTATCTTCAATCATTCCCCTTTTACCACTGTATTACCAGTATTTATTTTATCAACACAGAAAGGTGAAAGAAAAACTTGAACACAATAGTATTTGAATCTGACCAAAGATTACTGCATGCCTTTCGTTCAACACTCCACCTATTCTGCCATCTACCATGTATTACTATATGTACAAACAATAATAATGGTTTATGATTTAGGTAACAGGTCAGTAATTTTGAGGATTAGTCAATACCCTCCACCTCTGTACTTCATTGTATTGATCCCAAAGTTGACATTGCCAGGACTTCAACTTAGAACTTAGAGTTGGAAGAAATATCCCAAAGCATTTTATCCAGCATTAACAATTCTGTCAATCTACTAATCTTTTGATGATGATGATAATAATAATAATAATAATAATAATAATGATAATAATAATACATTCTAATATAGGCACAAGGCCTGAAATTTTTGGGGAGGGAACTAATCGATTACATTGACCCCTGTATTCAACTGGTACTTATTTCATTGACCCTGAAAAGATGACAAGCACAGTTGACTTCGGCATAATTTGAACTCAGAATGTGAAAATAGATGAAATATCGCTAAGCATTTCACCAAGCTTACTAACACTTTTGCCAGATTGCCACCTTCAATGATAATAATAATAATAATAATAATAATAATAATAATA
>NC_068982.1:113959753-113964112 GCF_001194135.2 Octopus bimaculoides
TAATAATAATAATAATAATAATACTTCCTTTATTGGCCACCAGGGCCAAACCCAAAACATAAAGAATGATGCACAGATGAGAGACTGGGCTTAAATGTGTAAACGGCAAAAAAAAAAAAAAATGCCACTATTAACAAGGAGATTAAACCAACAGTGTACTTCCCCAATAAGGGGGAGTTCCACCGAGAAGTGACCAAAGGAACCTCACACACTTTGGACCCAATAACAACAAAGGTACTTCATTCCATCAGGCCTACAGGCGCACACTCAGAGTAAGGCCCATTCACACTGGCCATTCTTGCCACATTCACCCACTTTTCAACAAATTCACTGGGTGACAGCACCTCCCTCTCCAGCCTCTTTCCTTTTCAGGTGGAATCTGAAAAAGTCAATGAGACCTTGGCCCTTTCAATCATGTCCACCACACAACCTCTTTCATCATCATCATCATCATCATC
The DNA here is from genome assembly GCF_001194135.2 of Octopus bimaculoides. Classification (NCBI taxonomy): domain Eukaryota; kingdom Metazoa; phylum Mollusca; class Cephalopoda; order Octopoda; family Octopodidae; genus Octopus; species Octopus bimaculoides. Next base: position 113,960,212 of record NC_068982.1, read on the forward strand.
ATCATAATAATAATAATAATAATAATAATAATAATGATAATAGTAATTCTTTGTACTATAAGTGCAAAACCTGGAATTTGAAGGAAAGGAGTTAGTCAATTACATTGATTCCATTGCTCAACTGCTACTTATTTTATCGACCCGAAAAGGATGAAAAGCAAAGTCGACTTTGGCAGAATTTGAACTCAAAGCATAAAGGTGGACAAAATGCTGCTAACCGTTTTGTCTAGCATGTTAAGAATTCTGCAAGCTCACTGCCTTACTACTACTACTACTATTACTGCTACTGCAGCTATTACCAATGATAGTCCCTCCTGCCAATTTTGACGTATGAGTGTTTGAAGGAGAGGATTTAAAGCTATTCCTAACAATAATAATAATAATGGTTTCAAATTTAGCCACAGGGGCAGCAATTTTGGGGGAGGAAATGAGTCAATTACATTAACCCCAATGTTCAACTGGTACTTATTTTATCGACCCTGAAAGGATGAAAGGCAAAGTTGACTTCAGCAGAATTTGAACTCAGAATGCAACGACAGGCGAAATACCGCTAAGCATTTCATCCAGTGCCCTAACAATTTTGCCAGCTCATCCTTTCTACTGTAGGCATAAGGCCTAAAATTTTGGGGGAAGGTAAAGTTGACTTCAGTGGAATTTGAACTCAGAACATAGCGACAGACAAAATACTGCTAAGCATTTCGCCCAGTATGCTAACGATTCTGCCAGCTCGCTGCCTTAATGGTAGTAGTAACAATAATAATAATAATCATTATTATTACTTTTATTATTTAATTTTATTAATTTACTGTCAGTTTTTTTGGGTTTTTTTCTGCACCAGGTACATCACATACCCCTTTATGTTCTAGTAAATACATTATTATCTTTTAGTGTAGAAGAAAGCTCTTTATGTTACTCTTAATTTGCTCAGTTGTAAGGTTGGGGGGGGGAGTCTTTTATGGTTTATTTGTTAAAATTGTTATAGTATTTAGTTCAGATTATAACTTCAATTTCCTTAAATTCTGCAGGGTTATCTCTCTGACTCCTCTTGCCCAGAATTGAGATAACGATTATGAATTCTCTCTGGAGAATTGATTATAATTTATTGACTCAAAATATTAAGCAAGTTAGGATCCAGTTTACTATTTTTTTTTATTGTATGTTATGTGCAAGGTATATTATTAGTAGGTGATTGTGAGAAGACTGCGCTAAGTAAATTGTTTTGTTGTAGTAAGAGTTGGTTGTAGTGAAAGTGTTCCATGTCAGTTTATATTAATGAATAAAAAGTGTATTGCAAAGGGTTATATTTTGCATTATGTGTAAAGTTATTGTTTACCACCAAGTCAACCTTGATCAAGCTTACCTATGACCAAAGGTATTTTAGCCATCACCATCACATCATCATCATCATCATCATCATTTAATGTCCACTTTCCATGCTGGCATGGCTTGGATGGTTTGACCAAGAGCTGGCATGACAGAAGGCTGCACCAGGCTCCAATCCGATCTGGCAAAGTTTCTACAGCTGGATGCCCTTCCGAATGCCAACCACTCTGAGAATGTAGTGAGTACTTTTTACGTGCCACTGGCTTGAGGACCAGTCAGGCAGTACTGGCATTGACCACGCTTGAATGGTGCTTTTTATGTGCCACCAACATGGGAGCCAGTCAGGCTGCACTGGCAGCAACCAATTGGTGCTTTTTACATGCCACCGGCACAGGTGCCAATCAGGCACTACTGTCATCAGCCACGACAACAACTTCACTTGCCTCAACAGGTCTTCGCAAACACAGTTTATTGCCCAATGATTGAAGGGTACTCTTAAATGGGCTTGTTATGCTACACTGGCATAGGCCACGTTTACGGTCACACTTGATTTGCCGAATCTTCTCAAGCACAGCATATCTCCAAAGGTCTCGGTCACTTGTCATCGCCTCAGTGAGGCCCAACGTTTGAAGGTCATGCTTCACCAGCTCATCCCAGGTCTTCCTGGGTCTACCTCTTCCACAGGTTCTCTCTACTGCTAGGGTGTGACGCTTTTTCACATAGCTATCCTCATCCATATGCAACTTGTGACTATATCAGTGAAGTCGTCTCTCTTGCACACCACATCTGTTGCTTCTTTGGTCCAACTTTTCTCTCACGGAACTTACACTCTGTCGTGTATGCACACTGACATTACACATCCAGCAGAGCATACTAGCTTCATTCCTTGCAAGCTTACGCATGTCCTCAACAGTTACCTTTTATTCTGAGCAAGAGGTCCTTTGTCACCAGCAAAGGTAGGAACTCTCTGAACTTTGCTTAGGCTATTCTTATTCTAGCAGCTACACTCAGAGCATCTACCCCCACTACTGACTTGGTCACCTAGGTAATGAAAGCTATCAACTACTTGTAGTTTTTCCCCCAGGAATGTGACAGAAGCTGTTTTCTGCATGTTTTTGGTGTTTATTGTCCCTGAGCATTTGCCACACACAAAAACTATCTTCCCAGTTAGCCTTCCTTTGATATTGCTGCACTTCTTATGTGTCCATAGCTTACACTGGGTACATCTTATGAAGATTCCACCTATGCCTTCTCTACAGATTGAGCAGGGCCATCTGCCTGAAGGGGTTTGTGGTTGTCTGCCTCCTTACTTATTAAGACATTGGTTTTTGCTAGATTGACTCTAAGGCCCTTTGATTCCAGACCTTACTTCCACACCTGAAACTTCTCCTCTAGTTCTGATAGTGACTCAGCAATTAGTGCAAGGTCATCAGCATAGAGAAGCTCCCAGGGGCGTCCTGTCTTGGATTCCTCTGTTATTGCCTGGAGGACTATGATGAATAAGAGGGGGCTGAGGACTGATCCTTGGTGGACCCCTACTTGGAGTTCTTCACTGTACTCATTGCCAACCCTCACCTTACTGACATCATCCCTGTACATGGCTTATACAGCTCTCACTAATCACTCATTTATCCCTAGTTTCCACATTGATCACCAGATAAGTGATCGAAGGACCCTGTCAAAGGCTTTCTCCATGTCAACGAAAGCCAGGTACAGAGGTTTATCTTTGGCTATGTATTTCTCCTGCAGCTGTCTTACCAGAAATATAGCATCAGTGGTGCTCTTCCCTGGCACAAACCCAAACTGCATCTCATCTACACTGACTCTCTCCCTAATTAGCTGGGCTATGACCCTCTCCGTGACTTTCATTACCTGATCCAACAACTTGATACCTCTGTAATTATTTGTATCTAATGCATCACCTTTACCTTTGTAGTAATTGACTATGGTGCAGCTACACCAGTCATTGGGTATGATTCCTTCATGTATCACCTGATTGACTATATGGGTGACTAAACTATAGCCAACACCGCAAGATATTTTAAGCATTGCTGCAGTGATTCCTGATGCGCCAGGAGCCTTCCCTGTCTTCATACTCTTAATTGCTTTATCTACCAAGGTACTGTAAATTCGGATAGCTGGTCCCTCTGTTGGGTCAACATTCTGCAAACTATCTTTCTCCCATTCATTCTTTTCATTTAGCAACCTTTCATAATGGTGTCTCCAAGTCTCTCTCTTTGTAGCTTCACTAAATGCAAGTGAACCATTATCCATGCAGACACATTTCTCTCCTGAACATCATGATTCTCTTTCACACAGTGTCTCGCAACACAAAACACTCCAAGTCTTTGGTCCTCACAATGCAGAACGTTGGCAAATTTTTTTCTTATCTGCTTCCCCTCTGGCTAAATAAACCCGTCACCTAGCTTCCCTTCTGGCAATCTGATACAGTTCCCTGCTTCCACCATTCTTCACATCTTTTAAAATTTTATCCACAGATGTAATAAGTTAGAATTTGAAAGAAATTTGGGTACTATTTTTATCAGCCGATGAGGGCTCCCTATTTGGTTCAGTGTGT